>NW_021222852.1:0-1704 GCF_002162155.2 Triticum dicoccoides
GAGGCATGTGAAGAATTTGAAACATTAGCAGCATTTGAACATTCAGGTGAAGAATTAGCAGATTCACGTTCAATGCACTTCAAGCATGGAGGAACAAATTCTTCCTGAGATGCGCTGATTTGTTGAGCAAGTAATGAATCGTGCTCCTTCTGAAGATCTTCATAACTCACTCTTAGCTTCTCAAGGTCTTGCTTTCTTTGAAGAAATTCATAAGAAAGCTTCTCATGATCCGATAAGAGAGTGTTATGATGACTTTGAAGTTTGTCAAGCTTGGACTGAAGTCTCTGAAGATTTTCAGTCAAAGTTTCAGTGCGATCCATTTCTTCACCCAACATATCATCACTTTTATTTAGCATGTTTTGAACCTTTTCTAAAGCCTTTGTTGTTTTATAGCAATCTTAGCAAGTTTAGAATAGCTGGGCTTAAGGTTTTCATCAGATTCATTCTCACTTGATTCAGAGGAGGTATATTTGAGTACCTTGGCACCCTTTGCCATGAAGCAATAGGTGGGAGCGTAGTCATCATCCCCTTCATCATCCTTGTTGGTGAGGTCATTTTCCTCAATGTTGAAGATAGACTTGCTGACTAATGCAGTAGCGAGAGCAAGGCTCGCCACTCCGGATTCGGACTCCTCAGATGACTCCTCTTCCTCATTTTCTTCAGATTCAGCCTCAGAGTCCATTTCCTTGCCAATGAATGCCCTGGCCTTCTTGGAGCTGCTCTTCTTGTGATATGAAGGCTTTGAGGATTTTGATGATGAGGATTTTGTGGATTTCTTCTTTTTCTTTGCATCATCAGAACTGTAATCCTTGTATTTCTTCTTCTTTGATTCCTTTTCCCACTCAGGACAATCTTGAATGAAATGTCCAGGTTTCTTGCACTTGTGACAGAGCCTCTTCTTGTAGTCACTGGATGAGGAATCATTGCTCCTTGAGGATCTTCCAAGGCGACCACGTCTTGAGAACTTTTGGAACTTCTTCACGAGCAGAGCCATATCATGGCTCAGTTCTTCAGGATCACCAAGGTTGCTACCAGAGTCTTCATCTTCGGACTCAGATACTGCCTTGGCCTTCAGTGCACGTGTTCTGCCATAGCTTGAACCATAGAGATCTCTCTTTTCAGCAAGTTGGAACTCATGAGTATTTAGCCTCTCGAGAATATCAACGGGATCAAGTGACTTGTAATCAGCACGTTCTTGTATCATTGATGCCAGAGTGTCAAATGAGGAATCAAGCGATTTCAGCAATTTCTTCACCACCTCATGGTCGGTGATGTCAGTGGCACCAAGTGCTTGAAGCTCATTTGAGATGTCAGTGAGGCGATTGAAGGTTTGTTGAACATTTTCATTGTCGAGTCTTTTGAAGTGGTTGAAGAGATTGCGAAGAACATCAACTCGAGAGTCACGCTGAGTTGAGACTCCTTCATTCACTTTGGACAACCTGTCCCAGATAAGCTTCGTTGTTTCCAAAGCACTCACTCTGCCATAATGTCCTTTTCTCAGATGGCCACATATGATATTCTTCGCTTGAGAGTCGAGTTGCTTGAATCTCTTCACATCGGTAGCATTCAGAGAAGGTGTGACTGAGGGAACACCATTTTCCACAACATACCAGAGATCGTTATCAATTGCTTCAAGATGCATTCGCATCTTATTCTTCCAGTAGGGGTAGTCCGTCCCATCGAAGGTAGGACACCCAGCAGAGA
>NW_021222853.1:0-736 GCF_002162155.2 Triticum dicoccoides
CGAGATTTCTTGTAGTGGAGGAGAATTGTGACGCCCGGGTAATTAAGCTACAGTGATCCTCTGCTAATGGTGCCACGTCACCTTGTTTATAGTTGCTAATCTCGAGTTAGTTCGAAACCGATTCAAATTCAAATTCAAAATAAAGTCAAACAGTTAAAGTTTTCAAAAGTCAAAACTAAAATGTTCTAAATGTAACAAATAATTCATAAGTAATGTTGGTGGAGGAACCACATTTTTATAAAATGTCTAAATGCATTCAATTAATTAAAACTGTCGGTAAAATAAATAAATAAGTGTGTTGGTATTTTATAAAATACTAAACTATATTATTTGGGGGTTAAACCTTTTTGTGGCAGAGGTATAATTAGTGTTACTATTTAAGATACAACTTTTATATTTTATAAAACAAAAATAAAAGAAAACTGAAAAGAAATAGAATAAAAAAAAGAAGAAAAGGAAACAGAAAAAAAAGGAGGGAAAGAACCCCCCCCCACTGGGCCACAGCCCAGCTGGCCTTTGGGCCAACCAGGCCGGCCCAGCCGGTGCCTATAGCCCCCTGGGGCGACCGAAACCCTAGCGGTTCCCTCCCCACTCGTCCCCACTCCCCCTCCCCCCGATCCCCTCGCCCCGATCCCCTCCTCCTCTCCGCTCAGTCTGGATCGGGGACGAGACCTCCCACTCCCCCCACGATCCCCACGCTCCCCTCCTCTACCTCCCCGATTGGATCGGGGGATCG
>NW_021222854.1:0-2411 GCF_002162155.2 Triticum dicoccoides
CTGAGAGCACCGCGTCATCGTCTGGTCCGGTATCGGCGAGGAGAGCTACTGCCCGCGCAGCATCCTGGAGGGTCGCGAGGAGTCGCCCATTCACCAGGACGCGCTGGATGAGATGGACGCCTTCTTCCACGAAGCCATCGCCGAGCTCTTCCTCAGGAGCGGCTTCACGCCCCGCGACGTCGACGGGCTGGTCGTAAATGTCTCCATGCTGGTCGCCGCGCCGTCGCTCGCCTCCAGGATCGTGCGCCGCTTCAGACTGCGCGAGGACGTCGCCGATGTTGGCCCAAACTAGAACTAGCTAGCGCTAACTTGTACACAGACGAGAAACTAACTGCAGTGTAGCCGCTGGGCAAGCTGCTAGCTCACGGACACACACACTCACATGAGAAGTGGAGCTCACGTACTACTAGAGGCTGATCGTTTCTTCTGTTGCATTGAAGCTAGCTGAATGCTTGTTCTATTGCTAATGGAGTGGCCCTATTACATGTGAAGGAGCCGGGTCCTTTTATAGGCCGGGCTGGACGTGCACACAGCACACACAAGCTGTGTACTTGCACACACACGCTTAGTCTTTTTTGAGCTAGGTAAAGTCTACTACTACTCTCCTCCTTAGGCTTTTTACTAGAGAAAGCCAACTACTACTTAGTTATTTCTCTACCTTAGCCTTTTGCCTAGATAAAGCCTACATGCTACAAAGCCTTCATCCAAGAAAGTCTACATGCAGCGACTGGGTTTGATCAACAATCTCCCCTCAACCCTGTCGAAGAGGCTTGACGTCGATGGTCCCGACCTTGTCGTGCCGTTCTTGGAACCGGACGCGACCAAGTGACTTGGTCAGGATGTCCGCCTTCTGCTCGCCAGTCCTGATGAACTCCATTATCACCGTGCCTTTCTCAACGCAGTCACGTATGAAGTGATAGTGGAGATCGATGTGCTTGTTGCGGTCATGAAGCACTGGATTCTTGCAGAGGGAAATCACCGATTTTTTGTCGACGAAGATGAGCGCAGGGGCGGTGTCCTGATTCAGCATCTCGCCAAGAAGGCGAGCCAACCAGATTTCCTGACATGCCGATGTAGCTGCTGCGATTTACTCCGCCTCACATGAAGAAGAGGCGACAACCTTCTGCCTCACCGATTGCCAGCAGACGAGACTGTTCCCGAGAAGGAACAGTATGCCCGAGGTGCTCTTCCGGGAGTCCACGTCACCAGCGTGGTCGGAGTCGTTGTACCCGACCAAGCTCTCATCCTCGCCACGACGATATACGCATCCATGCGTGAGCATACCCGCGATGTACCGGAGTAGGTGCTTGACGGCAGCGAGGTGATCGCTTGCCGAGGCTTCCATGAACCTACTCAGGTACCCGACAACGAACATGATGTCCGGTCAGGTGTGCATGAGATACCTGAGGCTCCCGATGATGCTGCGGTAGAGCGTAGCATCCACCGCCTTCTCGGAGCTATCCTTGCTGAGTTTCAGCCGTGCCTCCATTGGAGCATGCACGGCATGGCAGTCCTTCATGCCTGCCCGCTCAAGCATCTTGTCGGCGTAGGCCGCCTGCGTGATTGTGATGCGACCACCCTCCTGGTTCACCTCTAGTCCGAGATAGTACCGGAGCAGCCGGAGGTCGCTCATGCTGAAGAGACGATGCATCTCTCCCTTGAAGCGTCGAACTTCTTCGGGCTCTGCCCCGGCGATGACCAGGTCGTCGAGATGCCGACGATGAGCAGCGTGTTCACGGTGCCACGCGAGTACACGCCATGCTCAGAAGCGTTGCGTGAGAACCCAAGGGATGCGAGGCTTGCATCAAGCTTGGTGTTCCACGCCCTTGGGGCTTGCCAGAGACCGTACAGGGCCTTGTGTAGCCTGTACACGCCTTGCTTATGGTTCTTGGCAATGAACCCTGGTGGCTGGGGGATGTACACCTCCTTGTTAAGGTCACCGTTGAGAAACGCTGACTTGACATTCATGTGGTGTAACTCCCACCCGCGATGAGCGGCCACGGCAAGGATAAGCCGCACAGACTCCATCCTTGCCACCGGAGTGAAGACTTCCTCGAAGTCCATCCCCTCGCGTTGTACGTAGCCCTTTGCGACGAGGCGTGCCTTGTGCTTGACAATGGCGCCGTGCTCATCCTTTTTCACCTTGATAACCCACTTGAGCCCAATGGCTCGGTGCCCAGGCAGTGTGGTGAGTGTCCAAGTGGCATTGTTGTTTATCGACGCCAGCTCGTCCAGCATCGCGTGGCGCTAGCAATCCTCTTTCTCGGCCTTCGCGAACGTGGTCGGCTCCTCGCCGGCCATTAGATGCAAGACGTCGTCGTCATCAACGTCTTCTTCCTCGGGCTGTTGCGGTGTTGCCGCGGCCTCGCCAAGGAGATCCCCCATGCGCGAAACCTATGGGGGGCGCCAAC
>NW_021222855.1:0-3081 GCF_002162155.2 Triticum dicoccoides
GAATATCGCAACCTCAATGCTTTCTTTAATAAGCTTGGGATCTCTCATCGTTTATCATGTCCTCATACACATCAGCAGAACGGCGCTGTTGAGCGCAAGCATCGACATATAGTTGATACCGGACTCACACTCTTGGCCCATGCGTCTGTACCTTTTCATTTTTGGAGTGATGCCTTTGCTATAGCATGTTTTCTTATTAACCGACTACCTACGCGTGTCATTAATATGAAAACTCCTATTGAGCTCCTCTTACATGAAATTCCTGATTATACCTTCTTTAAGGTGTTCGGGTGCGTTTGTTGGCCCCATCTCCGTCCATATAACTCTAGAAAACTTGAATTTCGGACTAAGAAATGTGTGTTTCTAGGTTATAGTTCTCTCCATAAAGGGTATAAGTGCCTTCATGTGCCAACAAATCGTGTCTATATATCCCGTGATGTTGTCTTTGATGAGAACGTCTTTCCTTTTTCCTCCATGCCGCACCAACCTGCCACACCACCATCTATGCATTCATCTCCTCTTATGCTTGGCCAATTTGAAGATGTTGCATATTCGCCTGTGTTGTTACCTAACCATGGTGCAGGTATTGGACGTGGTGCTCGCCTGGAACTTCTTCCGGATACAACTCCCGTCACGCATGTTGATCGGTCAGTGCACGTGCATGCACCCGTCATCAACCCCGCCTCTGGCGCCATGCCCGTCCATGCAACTGGATCGGTGCTGGCCTCCGACACTGGGCTGGTGTCGTCCGAGGCGCCGTCCACGCCAGTCGCGGCGTGGCCCACGACAGATGAGGCGCGGCCCACGACCCCGATGCTCTCTCCTGGGCGGCTCGAGCGGTCTCCGTCCACGCCTGCATGCCCGGACTCGCCTCCGTCGTCGCCTTCGTCACCCGCCCGTATGTCCCTGCCGCTCCTTTCGCCTGGGTCGGCTGGGCCTACGGTCGACTCGCCTGAGCCCTCGCCTGGGCTCCCGTCGCCTGCTCTGCCGTCATCATCCCCTGTGTTGGCGCCGCCGACTCCTGTTCCCGTTGCACCGCAACGCCCGCATACACGCAGCCGCAGCGGTATTGTCCAACCCAAGCAGCGTCATGATGGTACTGTCACATATTTGGCTGCCTGTCTTGCTCATTCTGTTGCAGATCCCACTGATGAACCACACCACTATGAGGCTGCTATGAGTATCCCTCACTGGCGAGCAGCTATGGAGCAAGAGTATCATGCTCTTCTGCATAATGAGACATGGACATTGGTTCCTCCTCCGCCTCGTGTCAACATCATTGATTCGAAGTGGGTTTTCAAAGTCAAGAGACTTGCAGACGGGTCTATTGAGCGCTACAAGGCGCGTCTCGTGGCCAGAGGGTTCAAACAGCGACACGGTCTGGACTACGAGGACACATTCAGCCCGGTTGTTAAGCCTACTACCATCCGGCTTCTTTTGTCTCTTGCAGTCTCTCGTGGTTGGTCTCTTCGACAACTTGATGTACAGAATGCTTTTCTTCATGGGTTGCTTGAAGAGGAGGTTTACATGCGGCAGCCACCAGGGTTTGTTGATCCAGATCAGCCTCATCATCTCTGTCGTTTGACGAAGGCGCTCTATGGACTGAAACAGGCACCTCGTGCCTGGCATGCCCGTCTCGCTTCGGCTCTTCGTACTCATGGATTTGTTCCGTCGACAGCTGACAGCTCGCTGTTCTTATTTCAGTGCCCCAGTGTGACTGTGTATTTGCTTGTGTACGTGGATGATGCTCTTGTGACTGCTCTCAGCAGAGATTTTGCGGTTAAAGACTTGGGACAGTTACACGTCTTTCTGGGCATTGAGGTTGCACATCAGTCTCGTGGCAGCTTGGCTCTCACCCAGAAAAAGTACTCCCTTGATCTCTTGCGCCGTGCTGGTATGCTCAAGTGTAAGCCGTCACCCACGCCCATGTCCTCTACGGATAAGCTCTCGGCCACTGCTGGTTCTCCTCTTTCTTCTACGGATGCTACGGAGTATCGGAGTATTGTTGGTGGCTTGCAGTATCTGACTATCACCCGTCCTGATCTTTCATTTGCGGTTAACAGGGTATGTCAGTATCTTCATGCTCCTACAGATGTGCACCGGTCTGCTGTGAAGCGCATTCTTCGTTATGTGTGTCTCACTGTTTCCTACGGTCTTCATCTGCGACCCAGTTCCTCTACTGTTCTCTCTGCATTCTCAGATGCTGATTGGGCTGGGTGTCCAGATGACAGGCGATCCACGGGGGGACATGCTGTATTTCTGGGTCCTAATTTGATCGCCTGGAGTGCGCGCAAGCAAGCCACTGTTTCTCGCAGCAGCACAGAGGCTGAGTACAAAGCAGTTGCCAATGCGACTGCTGAGCTTATCTGGATTGAGTCTTTGCTTCGAGAGTTGGGAATCTCCCAGTCACATCCTCCAGTTCTTTGGTGTGACAACATCGGTGCTACGTTTCTTTCGACAAACCCGGTGTTCCATGCACGAACCAAGCACATTGAGATTGACTATCATTTTATGAGGGAACGTGTTGCACAGAAGCTACTACAGATCAAGTTTATCTCCTCAAAGGATCAACTTGCCGACATCTTCACCAAGCCTCTACCTTCTCCCATGTTTGAGGTCTGTAGGCGCAATCTCAACCTCCTAGATGCATCAGGAGTGAGTTGAGATTGAGGGAGGGTGTTAGACTTTGTAACGTAGCCCAACTGTGTAATATGTATATTGTGTATCATTATAAATACATGTGATAGGCCACCCCTAGAGGGTTGAGCCAGTTCTCACAAATCCTACGTCTAATAATGAGTACTCTTGAAATATGCATACACTGCATATTTGCAGTGATAGTCTGAAAATATGCATACACTGTACAGCAGCATATTGAAAACATTCAGGTTTCAGTATAACTGAATTTTCTGTTACATACACTCTGCACTTCTAAAATTTTGAGATATCAAACCTGGGTGCCCTTGTACACCCGTATTCATTTTGGCGGGGAATGGGTGCCCTGGTATCCGCTGTGCTGAAATTATAATCCGACATAGAATGCATCCAACTCTTTTTCTTTTGTACATACAATTTTTTTTT
>NW_021222856.1:0-1101 GCF_002162155.2 Triticum dicoccoides
AGCGGTGCTAAAGGAAAGACGGGTTCCCATAGCATTTTGGAAACTTTCCCAAAATCGAGAGGTGAAAAGACTTCCTCGATCCGAGTTAATTTCCAAAGGGACACCATGAAGGGACACTATTCGGGAGATGTATAGGTCTGCCAGCTGGCTAGCGGTTATACTCTCTCGAACAGGTAGGAAATGGGCTACTTTGGAAAGACGATCGACCACGACGAAGATAGCATTATTCCCTCTCTTGGTCCTGGGAAAACCGGTAATAAAATCCATACCAATTTTATCCCATTTCCATTCAGGAATAGCTAAGGGTTGAAGGGTGCCAGCAGGCCGTTGGTGCTCTGCTTTTACACGACGACAGACGTCGCAGTTAGCAATATACTGAGCAATTTCTCTCTTCATCCTAGTCCACCAGAACCTCTGGCGTAGGTCCTGATACATCTTAGTACTACCGGGATGAATAGTGAGAGGAGATTCATGAGCTTCCTTAAGGATTAATCGCCTTAGGTTGCGCACTTTGGGAACTACTAATCGATTCCCGAAGTATACGACTCCTTGATCATTGATGGAGAAACAATTCGCAATTCCTTTATGAATGTTCCTCTTGATGCGGGAGATTCCCGGATCTACCTTCTGTGCTTTGATAATTTGATCCGTAAGGGTAGGTTTTGCCACCATGGTGGAGAGAAAACCTTGAGGAACAATATGAAGGTTAAGCTTCCGAAATTCCTCATGGAGAAGCGGTTGACTTTGTTGTAACATCAGGTTGTTACAATAAGATTTACGACTTAGCGCATCAGCCATGACGTTGGCTTTCCCTGGGGTGTAGGTTATTCCTAAGTCGAAGTCGGTGATCAATTCAACCCAACGTCTCTGCCTGAGATTCAAATCCGGTTGGGTGAAAATATACTTCAGACTTTGGTGATCAGTGAATATTTCGCAACGATTACCGAGGAGGTAATGTCGCCAGGTCTTAAGTGCATAGACTACGGCTGCAAGCTCTAGATCATGAGTAGGATAATTCTCCTCATGTGGGTGCAATTGCCGTGAAGCATAGGCAATTACGTGTCGATCTTGCATGAGAATGCAACCTAGTCCTTGTCGCGA
>NW_021222857.1:0-791 GCF_002162155.2 Triticum dicoccoides
CAGCTCGTATCCGGCGACAACCGCCTCATGTCTGATGAAGGCAACGAGGTACGCGAGGCGCTGGCATAGTAACTTAAGAACGGATATTAATTGAGAAGATGTTACGTGATGTTTGAATGGATATTTGATTATATATGAACGTGTATAGATTGAGGCTGACATAGGATATGACGGTGCTGATGGCGGTAGCGATGACGGATCATTGTCATTGGATGAAGACGAACATGACGGTGAAAATTATATGAGTTTGGATGAGTCTTACAGTGGCAATGTAAGTGGTCTGCATGTTCTCAACCATATTAAATACAAGCATCCGCGATGACAATAACATGTTTGACTGTGCACAGATATGAGGGGATGATGACAATGAGGATATGGATGTAGATGATTCATATGCTAAAAGCGGAAGCCATGTAGGTTTAGATTTATGTAGGTTATTTTAAAATGAAATTAAATACGCATCAAGTCTTACATATCATATTTACAATTTGCGCAGATGGAAGTGGAAGGGTACTATCAGTGGAATTTTTTCGATGATGCCAATGACGAAAACGATATCGATGTATCTTATAATGACAGCTCGAGCAAAGTAAGTAGTGGAAAGTGAATACATATGATAGTCCTTATACAACTATTTACTGACATATAAGGTTGTTTGTATTTTTTTCAGGAAGATGATGGTGACGCGTGCGAAAACGATGATGATGCCGATGGTGATGAGTGCAATTTTGATACTGGGTACGATGAATACCAGCAAGAATCACTGGACAGGCATTGGACGGTGATGTCCA
>NW_021222858.1:0-395 GCF_002162155.2 Triticum dicoccoides
AATGTGTTATAGGTCACTGCATCAGGAGCAACACCTTCTCTCTCCATTTCCACAATTAAGTTCTCAGCATCCTCAATTCGACCTTCCTTGTAGTATGAGTTAATGAATACAGTATATGTGGTTGCACTTGGCTTATGACCTGATGAAACCATTTCATCGAACATCCTTTTAGCACGGTCTTCCTTCCCTTCTCTGAGCATTTCGTTGATTAGAGTTGTATAAGAAACAGTGGTACATTTTATTCCCCTTTGAGTCATCTGATCCAGTATCGGCAAAGCTTCCCGCAGCTTCTTTTGTTTGCATAAAGCATGCAATAGTACACTATATGTGTACGTATCTGGTGTGCATCCCTCACTGACCATGCTCTCTATGAGGGCGGCAGCAATGTCACTATT
>NW_021222859.1:0-393 GCF_002162155.2 Triticum dicoccoides
CATTCAGAGAGAGATGTTATATGCACTTGGTTGAAAAAAAAGTAAGTCCAACTCAACCCATCATCACCGATGCAAGGATCTGACCATCTAAAATAGCAGACACATTGGTCGACTGTAGCCAGGTGCACCAGGGCACACAATTCATATAGTGTCATATGTATGTATGAGAGACAATTTTATTTGTACACGTGTGCTCCTGAAGATAGCCAGTTCACCATTCCCTCAAATTTTGGTTGGTGAAAATGTCAGTTACTAACTCAGACTGCAATTCTTAGTATTAAAGTTACGGACCACACAACAGTGTGACATCCACACCGCGCAAACGCAGCTGAAAGTTTATACATTGCCATGTTGGTTTCATGATTTGATCATGACTATGTGCGCGAGAAGGCA
>NW_021222860.1:0-3245 GCF_002162155.2 Triticum dicoccoides
TTAACTATGCTCATTTCGGTGATGTTGTTACTTTCGATACAACATTTGGGACAAACAAACAGTACAGACCCTTCGGTGTGTTTGTTGGATTCAACCATTTTAGAGAAATGGTCATTTTTGGTGCTGCACTTTTATATGATGAGACATTTGAATCATTCAAATGGTTGTTCAATACGTTCCTATCATTGCATAACAAGAAGCAACCTAGAACAATCTTTACTGATCAAGATGTAGCAATGGGTAATGCAGTTCAGGCGGTATTTACCGAAGCATGGCATGGATTATGCACTTTTCACATAATGCAAAATGCCATCAGGCACTTACCTCATAAGAAAAAAGACGAGGAGGGACCAAATGTACTTGCTGATTTCAGCGCTTGCATGTAAAAGTATGAGGAAGAGGAAGCCTTTGTAGAAGCTTTCAATGCCATCAGAAGCAATGTGGATACACAAACTTGGTTGGACAGCATCTACAAAGTAAAAGAGAAATGGGCAAGATGTTACATGAGGAATGCTTACACTATAGGCATGAGAAGCACACAATTAAGTGAGAGGTTGAACAGTGACTTGAAAGACCATCTAAAGTCTGATCTTGACATCCTTCGGTTTTTCAAGCACGTAGAGAGGGCTGTGCAAGAGAAAAAAGATAACGAGGTAAATGAGGAATATGAGTCTAGGAAAAAATTACCTAGAGTCAGAATGAGGACTCCTATGGTAATACAAGCGAGCAAGGTTTACACACCACGCATATTTGAAGATTTTCAGAATGAATATGAAAGATCTATCTCAGCATACATCAAGCCATCGATAGAACACAATGCATATATTGTTGCAATTGCAAGTCTTGACCCAGAATTCACATATGAAGAAGAGTGCAAAGTTGTAGTTGATTATGAAGAGCAAAAAGTTTTCTGCGATTGTGGGCAATTTGAAAGAGTTGGTATATTGTGTAGTCATGCTTTGAAAGCACTTGATGTCATGAATATTAAGTACCTTCCAGGCCACTATATTTTGAAGCGATGGACTCGAGAAGCGCGAAGCGACACTATACAAAACAGCCATGGAAACATTGTTTTGGAAGATCCTAGATCAAAAGATAGACAACAGTTGAAGTTTTTCATGCACGAGTTCCTTGGCATAGCTTCACAGGCAGTTAGATCAGAAGAGTGTATCAAACTAGTAGATGATGCTTTGAAGAATCTTAGGAAGCAAGTTGAAGAGAAAGCTCGTACTACTACATGCAGAACTGAAGATATATCTAAAGAACCAGACGATTGTTTAAAGGATGCTTGCCTAAAGAAAAAGGAAATTCCAAAGAAAAATTTAAGAAGAAAGAAATCATGGCTTGACAATCAGCACCCAAATAAAAAGAAGAAGGAGACAACTAAAGCGGTACCCAAAAATCAAAATCATTCTGTAAATCTCTTGCACATGTCTAACCAGACTACTTATTAAATAGAGTAATATAGTAACAACTCAACTAACATTGGTTTTGTTTTGTTTTTATTTTTGCATAGGGAGGAAAGAATGACATTTCAGTAGCACAATACCAAGCACCTATAGAGCAAATGGCTGGAACAAATGCAAATGGTTTGCAAGAATATGGGTACTATGCTCGTTTACTGACGGTATTTCCACCTACCATGTCTAAAATTCATAAAATTCATTGTTAAGCAATATGATACTTCATATAATCAGTTATATATCCCTTAATTTGTAGAGTGAAGCCGATGATCTTTGGAACTTACAAAACTATCATGGGATAGGTTGATGAATATGTGTTATTTTGTCTTGCTAGATCGACAGATTATGCAGAAGGAATATCTGAATCAGCACACATGGGACCCAATCTGTTGAGTGTTCATTATTTCACTGCAATCAGTTTAGTCTCAGTTCACTCCTAGTTTCCGAAGACAGAACAATCAGTTTAATTTCAGTTTACTACAACAATGATCTGTTGATTACTTATCACTTTTAAATATTCTAGTGAGATGGTTACAACTATGTACCACAATAGGTTTTTATCTCTCCATGTACGGTGTACAATCAGATACAACATGGACTGCTAGTGGCACTATTTGATCATCAGCACAAGCACTAATTCTTCAGCTAGTGATCTGAATAATTGGACAGAGACGCAAGTGACCACTGTCACAACATAACTGTAATTAAACTCAGCACACATGCATGTACTCTCTACTGGCTATTGACTAACCATATTGCCATGAAAGATTAATAGATGGTCAAACAAGCACATGCTCTCGAACTAATGATGAAAAAAATGAATAAATTAGTTCTAAGTAACACCAAGTAATTCACCTTGGGTTTTGCTAGTGGGGCTACGCCGGGCAGGAGGGCGCCGAGGTCGACCGTGCTGCTCCGAGACATCGCCGTCGTCCTATTCCTCGTCGAGCTCGTCGGGGGAGACTCCAGCTTACCGTTGTCGTCAGGCTCGTCGATCTCGCTCGTTGCTCTGCTGCTTGTGTAGTTCGTCGTCTCCCTGCTACTAGCAGAGACGTGTGGCGGTGCAGCAGCGGCGTATTCGATCGGCTCCCGCAGTAGTGCGCTCTCCGGCCATCCCTTGCAGCTGCCGGTAGAAGCCATGGGGCACGGCCGCACGGGGATGGATAAGAAGCAGCGCGCAGAGAGGCAGGGATATAGAGGGAGGGCATCGCCAGAGCAGTTCGGGGCGAGCGCATTTGGCCGGAGCAGCGCAGTGTACCTGGATTTCGCTCGGCCGGAGCAGTATTGTGGATTGGGGAAAACAGTGGCCGAGCTTCTCTAGACGAATGAGATAAGACAGAGAGAGAGAGTGGGGAATGGTGTGGCCGTGTGGGTCTCTTCTAGTTTTTTTTACTTTTTTATATGAGCCCATCGATTCTTTGTTGAAGCCATCTGATTAAAATAGACGGCATATGCTAGACGCTACAGCATGTGTACAGTAATAGCTGTACTGCAGAGGAGCCGAACCGCGGAACCCATACCGCGGTAGCTAGCCTCGGAAAGAAATCGAGCTAGCCGTGCACCTCGCCGGAAAGGACGCGTCCCCGGCTACAAGTACACAAGTAACAGATGCATTCACGCGAATTAACCTGTGGTTGAGTTGGTTAGGTGGACAGTGGTATCTCCAACCCACCAGGGTTCAAATCCTGGTGCTCGCATTATTCGAGGTGGCTACGGTGACTTTGTAAATCTCAAGATGATATGTCGGAGGTGCTCATAGGGGTAGGGTGTGCGTTCATAGGG
>NW_021222861.1:0-514 GCF_002162155.2 Triticum dicoccoides
TAACCTGTTTGTTCATATTCCTCTAGAGTTTCATATATGAACGCTCATGTCCGTTCTTATATACGACGTGCGATATATAATAACTAGCAGCCTTCAGGGCGATTGGCTAGGTGCGATCAAGCTCACTGATGGCTGCTAATATTTTTTGTCTCTCCTGTAAAAGGGATTGTGTGCATCGATATTCTCATTGATCGTGCACTAGGCACATATATAAGTACAAGGGGTGCGACGCTACCTCTTTTAGCACTGCGTTCGTTTTCCCCGAAGAAGAAGGGATAATGCAGCAAAGTAGCGTAAGTATTTTCCTCAGTTTTTGAGAACCAAGGTATCAATCCAGTAGGAGGCTACGCGCGAGTCCCTCGCACCTGCACAAAACAAATAAATCCTCGCAACTAATGCAAATAGGGGTTGTCAATCCCTATAGGGCCACTTACGAGAGTGAGATCTGATAGATATGATAAAATAATATTTTTGGTATTTTTATGATAAAGATGCAAAGTAAAATAAAGGCAAA
>NW_021222862.1:0-1477 GCF_002162155.2 Triticum dicoccoides
ATATATATATATATATATATATATATCGCTAGCATGCAACTCAAGTGGTGTGTTCATCTTCATAACTGGGGAAATCTGGATGAAAGGACTAAGTTACATGACACAGTGCATGCACTGATGACAGAAGGGTGTTGCTTTTTTTCTTCTTAAATCAAGTAAGAGAAACTAAAGTAAACTTACTATCTTTGTACGTCTTTCTTCATAGTTCTCATTTGCCTCTTGATAAAAAAGGAGCCTCATGTACTGCCGAACAAAATAGATGCATGGGGCAACTTGCTTGGACATAACCCTTAAGCACATGGTTGGCACTCTCATGTGCTATGTACTTGTCATTTTGGCATAGAACTTCCCATTGAAATATGGTTTTGCCCATTTCTCTCTTTTTTCATATATTTGGGTCAGGTAAGTGTGTTTTCTCAAACCATCTGTTTCTATGAGTTGCTTCCATGCAGTCTCAAACTCATCAACTGTCAGCATGTGGTGTATTATCTTGTGAAACTGTATGTTAAACTTGCTCCTCTTTATGTAATATGGTCCAAGAGATTCCTTTGCCTTCTTCAAGACGTGCCACTTGCACCAGCGGTGCGTTGTGTTTGGCATGAACTTCTCTATTGCTACTTCCATGCCCGACATTGATCTACACAGAAACAACAAGGCACAGTTTTCACAGTCATTACGATGGCAAAGTGTGCAAATGAGCTACTTATAATCGAAATATCAGTGCAGCGCATTACACACCTGTGAGCAAGGTCTGAAGATGTTTGCCACCCATCATGCGGACAAATTCTGTGAACACCCAAGTAAATGCTTCCGCTCTCTCGTCCCTTACTAACACACCACCAAATATTACAATTTGGAAGTGATTGTTGACACCTACAAATAGTCCAAATGGCATGTCGTACAGGTTTGTATGGTATGTTGTATCGAAAGTTATGGCATCTCCAAAGTAATAGTATTGAGCTCTGCTTGCCCCTATTGATCATAACAGATTCCGTATGCAGCTCTCTTCATCTGTCTGCACTCTGTAGTACAACCAAGAATCTTTGGATCCCAACTCAGCAAAAACTTCCATCGTTTTTGGACATCATCGTCTGCCTGATCCCGGCTGATCTCTCCACAAAGCCCTCTCAATGCTCTTTTGCTGAAAGGCACATTGCTCATTGAACCAAAGAACTTCCCAATTATATTGTACACCTTGCCGATGCTAATATTATTTTCACGAAGTTGCTTGATAAGGTCACGTGTATATATGTCGATATGTCTGTGCGAAGGCCAGTATACCTTCTCGCCAAACTTATCTGCAAGGGAGTGATTATGGAATGTCCTGTGCTCACTTATGTACCATCCATTATATTTTGTTCGGAGCAACCATATCATGGCCGGGTTCCTACAACAGCAGGACCGTGTGTTACTTTTTTTTGGGACACCCTGCAAAAATGGTTGTATCAAACAACAACATGTCAGATTTCTTTTTTTT
>NW_021222863.1:0-2629 GCF_002162155.2 Triticum dicoccoides
CTTAAAAAACAAGCTTTCCAGTGGTCTGACACAGCTCAGGAAGCTTTTCAACACTTGAAGCAAGCTATGGCCACTACCCCTGTGCTAGCTCTACCTAACTTTGACAAAACTTTCACTGTGGAAACAGATGCCTGCAACACTGGAGTAGGAGCTGTACTCTCTCAAGAAGGGCATCCAATAGCTTATTATAGCAAGGCACTTGGAGTTACTAGTCAGAAGTTGTGCATTTATGAGAAGGAGTTCCTAGCAATCATGATGGCAGTAGATAGATGGAGATCCTACTTGGCAAGAGCTCCTTTTGTGATTAAAACTGATCATCAAAGCTTGTGTCATTTAGGAGATCAACTTCTAACTTCAGATCTTCCGAGGAAGGCAATGACCAAACTAGTTGGACTACAATTCTCTATACAGTATAAGAAGGGAGTGGAGAATACTGCAGCAGATGCACTGTCCAGGGTGGCTCACTTGTTTCCTGTGCAGGCTATCTCCACCAGCAAACCTGTTTGGATACAGGAGGTTTTAAACTCATACTCTGTGGACTCTGCTGCTCAAGGGATGTTGCAAAAATTGGCAGTAGACAGCAAGGCCTGTCCTGGGTTTCAGTTGCAGGATGGTCTGATCAAACATGGGGACAAAATTTGGATAGGTGCTAACACTGGATTACAGACAAAACTCATTCAAGCTTTTCATTCCACACCTGTGGGAGGCCACTCTGGCATACTGCCTACTTACCACAGGGTTAAACAGTTGTTTAGTTGGATAGGCATGAAAACAGATGTGGAGAATTTTGTGAAACAGTGCAACACCTGTCAACAGGCAAAACATGAACGGTGCAAAACACCAGGCCTACTGCAACCTTTACTTGTGCCAGATCGACCCTGGCAGTCAATTAGCATGGATTTCATTGAGGGACTGCCCAAGTCTGAAGGATTCAGTGCTATTCTGGTGGTGGTGGACCGATTGACTAAAGTTAGTCATTTTTTGCCTCTGAAACATCCGTTTATAGCTGCATCTGTGGCAAAGGTGTTTCTGAATAACATAGTGAAACTGCATGGGTTACCGTTGACAATTGTGTCAGACAGAGACAAAATATTCACGAGTGCCTTTTGGCGAGAATTGTTCAGAGTGTGGGGCACCGAACTGCAGATGAGCACGGCGTATCACCCACAAACTGACGGACAGACTGAATGTGTGAATCAATGTCTGGAGATGTACTTGCGTTGTGCAGTACACGATTCTCCAACCAAGTGGGCAGCGTGGCTACCTCAAGCCGAGTTCTGGTATAACTCTTCATATCATTCCTCGCTGGGCTGCACCCCATACAAAGCACTATATGGGCAAGATCCGAACGTTGGGCAGCTTGCAGGACAGTCCACCTCTTTGCACCCTGACGTTCAGACTTGGTTGGCCAGTCAGTCCAAGCATACAGCACTGCTCAAGGATCATCTTGCGCGTGCACAATGCAAGTACAAGCATTTCGCGGACAAGAAAAGATCTGATCGCCAGTTTGCCGAGGGAGAAATGGTTTACTTGCGCCTTCAGCCATATGCTCAGTCCTCAGTGGTCAACCGTCCTTGTCCCAAGCTTGCTCTTAAGTATTTTGGCCCTTTCAAGGTGCTGGAAAAAGTGGGAAATGCAGCATACAAACTGGAGTTACCTCGAGGCAGTATGATTCATCCTGTGTTCCATGTGTCTCAACTCAAGGGCCATGTGCCGGATCATACTCTGGTGTTTACTACGCTTCCAGTTCCGCTCGATCTGTCAGTACCTGGTGTGATCCCTGAAGAGATTCTTGATCGTCGATTGGTCAAGAAGGGCAATGCATCCCATCTTCAGATACTGGTAAAGTGGTCGTCCATTCCTGCAGCGTCAGCCACCTGTGAAGATTACCAAGTTCTCAAGCAGCGCTACCCAGATGCACCAGCCTGGGGACATGCTGGTTCTTCAGGGGGAGGTATTGTAAGTACCCTCCTGATGACAAAGGCGCGAACTCGTCAAAGAAAGCGGGAAGTAGCCAAGGAGAAAGCGTAATATAGTAGAGGGAAGTGTAATCGTGTAGTGGGCCTGAGAGTATCCGCGAGAGTGGGCCTGAGGCCATGGCAAGTCGGCCCATGTACCTGCGAGGTTATAAGCAGGAGGGCGAGGGAGAGAACGGTACGCTGGAAATTTGATGATTCAAACTCAACCACTCATTCTATCCTATCCTCCTACTTCGTCTCTGCCTCGTCTCCTATCCTGAATTCCCCTTCTCCTCTATCGCTCCCCTCCGGATTCGAGCCGTAGATCGTCACCGGCGAAACTCCACCCGCGCGGTCGTGACACACCGCTCCGACCCGACCCTAGTGCCGGCCGACGCTATGGACAAAAAATGTAGGTATTTCTCACCCCCTTCCCTCTGTTGGTCTTCTTCTTCCTCCGGCCTCTACTCTACTGCACGCACCACATATATAAAACTGAAATGCTCTTCTCTTAAGAGAGTAGAGCAGAGATCCTAAATTGTTGTGCATCTATCTAGCTGCTCATGGAGGTCACAGGGAGGGATTTAATCAAATAAATAACTTGATGATAGGCTCTGTCTGCCCTTGTTGTTGCCTGAGTCAAGAGCACAAATGTTTGAATTTGTAGTCTT
>NW_021222864.1:0-451 GCF_002162155.2 Triticum dicoccoides
AAATTTGAACTACATCTACATGCAGCGGCTAACCATAACGGTTAGAAAATTCATATTTGTGTACTTGTGTGCGAGCTAATTCCATGTTTGTAAATTAGAAGGAAATTTCAAACATATTTGTCTCATGACATGGACACATGCATATGTATGCATGGAGTGACATGGCATTTTCATTCCAAAATATAAAAAAATATCAGAAACACAGGAAATATTGTTTGATATAATGTCATGCCACCAAGATGATGTGGTAAAAAATTGACATGTTTGACAAAACATTGGACACACACCCCTCACAAACCGGAGCAACTCACTAGAAGTCTCGTGGTTCCGACAGGGAACAATGCATGTTTGATGACGAACGGGAGATAGCTTCCTCTTACGGCCTTCAATTTTTTTTCTATGTTTAAGGTGCACTAATACAACTATCATGTGAACATTTGGAAAATTTCAG
>NW_021222865.1:0-2366 GCF_002162155.2 Triticum dicoccoides
TGTGTTGTTTTCAAAAACGGATTAGATTTAAGATTTGATGACTGTCCCAACCTTACATGTGCAACCACTCTACCCTTATATGGGAAAGGGCATTATTGATTACCTAGACCGATACTAGCTTGGAGCCTACATTACTAGTGATGGGAGAGTTGTTGGTGCGCTCTCTCGGGACGGGGTCGTGCCAGGTAGGGCGGCCAAGAACATTTTTATGGGGCACCGGACACACCGTTGGTACCCCGTGCTTGTGATATGAGATGATTATGGAGCGTGGCTCCACGAAAATGTTATGTGATAATGTTGGGCACGGGGGTTACTACCAATCGAGTGGACTCCATGTTAGTGTTGTCTAGGGAAAGGTAGTGATCGGGTGCTTACCCCAGGTACTTGAGGTATCACGGGTCGTGGATGACACGGAAGTTCCCCGGATCTTGTGGGTACAGTGTGAAACCTCTGCAGAGTGTAAAACTATTCGAATAGCCGTGTCCACGGTCAAGGACAGTTGGGCGGTGCTGCTTAAACTATGTCCAGAGTTTACAAACCAGTGTGTGTGTTCGGATAACTACTTGGGTCAAGTCAAAGGACTTGATGTGATTGAGATGGGTTGGTGCCCACTCTATTTATGTTGATACCTGTAACCTGTCCTCATGGTTACTTGAATTCTCTTGATGCATGTCTTACAAGTTGTTGAACATGTCATTGCACTCAAAACTAGCTTTCTGCAAAAATTTACCTATATCATGCATTGTTGTATCTTGAACCAAAACATGGGTTGCTTGCGAGTACATTCAAAGTACTCATTGGCTTGCCACTAGTTATTTTATTGGCCAGGCTTGAAAGGACAAGATATATTGAAGAGTTCCTTGGTGACGATCGTGCGAGCTAGGATGCTTTCCCAGTCAGAATGCCTGTAGGGTTAAGTCAGATGGCATGGGTCCAAGTTATCGACGAAGATTTCTGCTGCGATGTTATACTCAAGACTCGACCATAATGGTCCTACTTGTGTAATATGGTATGTATGGATGTAAGACTCTTGTTATTCAACTTCTGTGTCTTTAGTGAGCATTGATCTCTGGGATCACTGTACACGTGCATTCGGTGATCACGACTTATGAGTCGGGGTCCCCACAAGCGGTGAGGAAAGTGACAGCGCAGTCAGCCATCAAGTTCTTCAAGGGGCTAGTTTGCCGTTTTGTTGTATCCAACAGGTTCATCACCGACAACGACACACAGTTCACAAGCCACGCCTTCATACAGTACATTGAGGATCTCGACAGCCAGGTCTGTTTTTTTCCATGGCAACCCCACGAAGCAACGGCCAAGCAGAGAGAGCAAATGCTGAAGTTCTACGAGGCTTAAGAATTAAGACTTTTGACAAGCTGCACAAGAGTGGAAGTGAAAGGATCGAGAAGAGGTGTCTAGAGGGGGGTGAATAGACTCTAAGCAAGAAAATTTGCAGTTTTTAATTTCTTTAAGTTGAAGTGCAGTTTTGGCACAAGTTTAACATTCACAATACATATCAAGCAAGCATGCAAAGAGTATATGAGCAGCGGAAAGTAAAGCATGCAAATTGCAAGAATGTAAAAGGATGGGATTGGAGTGTGCAAACGCAATTTGGAGACACGAAGATTTTTGAGTCGTGGTTCCGATAGGTGGTGCTATCGTACATCCACATTGATGGAGACTTCAACCCATGAAGGGTAACGGTTGCGCGAGTCCACGGAGGGCTCCACCCACGAAGGGTCCACGAAGAAGCAACCTTGTCTATGCCACCATGGCCGTCGCCCACGTAGGACTTGCCTCACTAGGGTAGATCTTCACAAAGTAGGTGATCTCCTTGCCATTACAAACTCCTTGGTTCAACTCCACAATCTTAACGGAGGCTCCCAAGTGACACCTAGCCAATCTCGGAGACACCACTCTCCAAGAAGTAACAAATGGTCTGTTGATGATGAACTCCTTGCTCTTGTGCTTCAAATGATAGTCTCCCCAACACTCAACTCTCTCTCACGGGATTTGGACTTGGTGGAAAGAAGATTTGAGTGGAAAGCAACTTGGGGAAGGCCAGAGATCAAGATTTATGTGGTAGGTGTCAGTGTCAAAACCGGAGGATCTCGGGTTGGGGGTCCCAAACTGTGCATCTAAGGCTAATGGTAACAAAAGGTAGGGGCACAATGTTTTACCCAGGTTCGGGCCCTCTCGATGGAGGTAATACCCTACTTCCTGCTTGATTGATCTTGATGATATAAGTATTACAAGAGTAGATCTACCACGAGATCGTAGAGGCTAAACCCTAGAAGCTAGCCTATGATTCTGATTGTTGTTGTCCTACGGACTAAACCCTCCGGTTTATATAGACACCGGAGGAG
>NW_021222866.1:0-612 GCF_002162155.2 Triticum dicoccoides
CACTTGTTGTTTACCTGACAATAGTAAGCTGTCAATCCTATTAACCCTCAGGAATTTAGCTTGAGCATGAAGTCACATGTTTCACCGTTTGAGTTTGAAACTATTATTCTAAAAAATGATTATTATTTAGTAATAGAAATCTTTCTTGAATAAGTAGTTTGACCATAATTTGACCAGATTTGACCATACTTTGACCACAATTTGACCAAAAGTCAAAAAACTAAAATAATTATTTATTAACACTAATATTTCTTGAATAATTAGTTTGACCATAATTTGACCAGATTTATTGAAAAGAAAAAAAACTGAAATTTGAGCATATTTTATTTTCCTTTTAGAATTTGATGATTTTAAAAATTTGCAAAAAGGCCGTAGGCCGTCTCCATCGGATGCGGATTTTCGTGCTGATTTTTTTGATATATTATACATTCTTTGACATTGTATGCAAAAGATATGACCGTTTTACTTTTTCATAACACTTTTTTTGCAAAACATGTCCAAATTTAAGTTTTTTAATTTTCCTAACTAGTAGATGTAGTAACATAACTACATCTCGAAGGATTTTCATTTTTGAAGTTTTTATCATTTTCTTTTGTTTTTTAGAAAACTGAA
>NW_021222867.1:0-2013 GCF_002162155.2 Triticum dicoccoides
CTTCCTTGCTCTCATCGTCTCGCATCCTACCGCCGGGGTCGCCATGGTCTTCTTCAATGACCTCTCCAGCGGTTCCTCCTCCTCCTCTGACTCCTTCACCACCCAGGTATGCCTCTCTTCTCTCTCTCTCGGGCTATGACTTGGAATGAAGGATTTTAACTCGGTGGTCGATTTGAGTCATTTCTTCCTCTTATAGCTCCCTAGGACCATCAGTTGCAACAAATGGAGTGGGGTGGCTGAAGATCTGTCTGCTTGTTGTCACCATCAATCTCCATGCGTGAAGCTCGTTGGCTCAGGAGTTGGCTCAGGAAGAGTCCAATTATTTTCATTAGTCAACATATTATTCAATAGCAATTCAGCTTGATCGACTGTTCTTTCCCTGAAAACACAACCAGCACAACTATCCAAGTGGTCCTTGGAAGCATCGGTTAGTCCATTATAAAAGATATCAAGTATTTCATTTTTCTTAAGAGGATGATCAGGCAAAGCATTAAGTAACCGGAGAAGCCTCCCCCAAGCTTGTGGGAGACTCTCTTCTTCAATTTGCACAAAATTATATATTTTCCTCAAGGCAGCTTGTTTCTTATGAACAGGGAAATATTTAGTAGAGAAGTAATAAATCATATCCTGAGGACTACGCACACAACCAGGATCAAGAGAATTAAACCAAGTTTTAGCATCACCCTTTAATGAGAACGGAAATATCTTAAGGATATAGTAGTAGCGAGATTTCTCATCATTAGTGAACATGGTGGCTATATCATTCAATTTAGTAAGATGTGCCACAACAGTTTCAGATTCATAGCCATAAAAAGGATCAGATTCAACCAAAGTAATTATCTCAGGATCGACAGAGAATTCATAATCCTTATTAGTAACAAAGATAGGTGAAGTAGCAAAAGTAGGGTCATATTTCATTCTAGCATTTAGAGATTTCTGTTTCAGTTTAACTAATAACTTCTTAAGATCAGATCTATCATTGCAAGCAAGAATATCTCTAGTAGTTTCTTCATCCATAACATAACCCTCAGGAAAAACAGGCAATTCATACTTAGGGGGAGAACCTTCATCATCAATATCTTCAATAATTTCATCTTCAATAATTTCATTCTCTCTCATCCTAGCAATTTGCTCATCAAGAAATTCACCTAATGGCACAGTAGTATCAACCACAGAAGTAGTTTCATCATAAGTATCATGCATAACAGAAGTGGCATCATAAATAACATGCGACATATCAGAATTAATAGCAGAAGCAGGTTTAGGTGTCGCAAGCTTACTCATAACAGAAGGAGAATCTAGTGCAGAGCTAGATGGCAGTTCCTTACCTCCCCTCGTAGTTGAGGGATAAATCTTAGTTCTTTCGTCTTTCAAGTTCCTCATAGTGACCAGCAGATATCAATCCCAAGTGACTCAAAGAATAGAGCTATGCTCCCTGGCAACGGCGCCAGAAAATAGTCTTGATAACCCACAAGTATAGGGGATCGCAACAGTTTTCGAGGGTAGAGTATTCAACCCAAATTTATTGATTTGACACAAGGGGAGCCAAAGAATATTCTCAAGTATTAGCAGTTGAGTTGTCAATTCAACCACACCTGGATAACTTAGTATCTGCAGCAAAGTATTTAGTAGCAAAGTTGTATGGAAGTAATGGTAACAATAGCAGTTTTGTAGTAATTGTAACTGAAGGAAATATGCCCTAGAGGCAATAATGAAGTTATTATTTATTTCCTCATATCATGATAAATGTTTATTATTCATGCTAGAATTATATTACCCAGAAACATAATACATGTGTGAATACATAGACAAACATAGTGTCACTAGTATGTCTCTACTTGACTAGCTCGTGAATCAAAGATGGTTAAGTTTCCTAACCATAGACATGAGTTGTCATTTGATTAACGGGATCACATCATTAGGAGAATGATGTGATTGACTTGACCCATTCCGTTAGCTTAGCACTTGATCGTTTAGTATGTTGCTATTGCTTTCTTCATGACTTATACATGT
>NW_021222868.1:0-8503 GCF_002162155.2 Triticum dicoccoides
CCCGCCTCCTCCTCTCTTCTCCCGTGACCTCCCCCCTACCCACTCTCAACCGCCCCGTCCCCTCAGCGCCGCCCGCCGTCTCCCCGAACCCTAGCTCCACCGGCATCAGGGACGACCACCTCGTCGGCCTCACCAGGCCGCAGGCCCTCAAGCCCCACGCCGTCCTCGGCCTTGCCCTCTCCACCGGCGGTGCCCCTTCCTCCGCCCCTGCAGCGCAGCAGCAGTAGTAAACAGCCAGGTAAGATGATGATGCATTTTCATTCAGTCTTTCTATTTGTACTACTTGTTTGTTGTGATGCTAAGATGATGATGCTATTTTCTTATATGGTGAAGATATACTCTAGTTCTCTTTGTGCTGTGTCACTCTGTTTTTCAAACGAATTTATTTGAGCTAAAGTCACTTGGAGGCCCAACGTATTTATTTGAGCCAAAGTCACTTGGATCCAAAGTCACTGGGAGGCTGCGTACTAGTTTTTGCTGGTGTTTTTGCTGGTGAACCATACGACATTAAGTGAAATTAAGTAGAAATTATAGTAGTTTTAGTTTCACAAATCAAGTTTCAGTTTCACAACCAGCTCAACACTAGCTACATACTGCTGCCCAATACTAGCTCTTTAGAGGGTATACTGCTTTCTTTTCTTATCTTAAAACACGCTACAAGGGGCAAAGCATGGATGGTTGCCTTTCGGGTGCATCATCCCACTAACCCAGCCCGGCTGATTGCCATTCGGATGCGAATCAGCCACGCGACATGTTTGATCGACCGTGCCGATCCTTGTGCTTGCTGGGTTGGATATGGATGATGACTAGATGCCAGCTGCGCGCTTCTTCTTCTGGTCTGACCTGCACCGCCATTAATTAGTGTTAACTGTACTAGTATAATCAACTTCAGAGAGTGTCACACTCAGTTCAGCATCTGGCAGACCAAGTGGCACTATCAACTTGTCTTTATCTCCATTTTTCTTGAGCACACACCTATCATGTATCATGTATGTAGTAGCAACATGCTGATGGGGAGGTGTAGCAGGATCATGACAAAATATGCTGCTATCTTATTCCAAGATGCACATTTTCTCTCAAACTGACATGTTCTTAATATGGACTCTGTTTGATGATAGAGGTGTAGCAGGATCATGACAAAATCAGTTGTTATCTTATTCCAACATGCACATTTCCTCTGAAACTGACTGAACTGTTCTTAATTTTGCAGGTAGAGGGCAAGATAATTTGTTGGTTGTTTGTTGTCATGTTGTTATTACTTCCATTAAGGCATCTGTTGGTTCATTAACCTTTCTAACATCTGCATATTTCAGGTTTCCGAGGAGGTAAAGAAAGTGAAGTTCAGACAGTGCAGCAGCAGCAACACCTTCAAGGTGAGAAATATGTTCCTATTTATCTTTTTTTGCTCAAGTTCTTCAGTACATCATATAATATAGAGAAGTGCAGATCAAGTGGTGCAATCATATACATCTGCCACTTAAGTTATCCTTCCCTTTAAGCAGAGTGATGCCTTTCGATGTCACACAATAATGTTTGTTGCAAGAACATTCTACTCTTAGTGTTCGTTTGTTTACTGCATAAAAATATATAGTTTTGCTGTTGTTATGCCTGTATTCACTGCTGCTGCTGCTGTACTTGTGATGATGTTGTAGGTACCCCGAGAGGCCCTTGAGTTTGCCGGAATGTTGATTAACTTCCGTTCCGGCAAATTCGGGTACGCCATATGTCCTATTTTCAGCAAAGGTAATGCTGAAATTTTCCGTGAATTTTAGCATTACTTTGCTAAAAATAGGACATATGGGGTACTTGCGACTAATGCCTGTTATCATGCATGTTTTATGATCTGTTGTAAGGGTACTAATTGGTCTCTTCTGCTGCTTATCAAAGATGGCGGGAAGCAGCCACCGCCAATCTGCGACACCGCGGTACGAGTTGGATGCTTCCGAGTTCTTCACTATCATACTTGAGGCTTCAGTATCATCCATGACGCAGGTATATAAAATGAGAGATCTCCCCTTCACCAATCTCGTTATGATATCTGTTGTTTGCTACATCACTCATTGTCCCAAACTGCAGAGGCTGCCTGACAGTTTTATGAACATGCTGATGGGTGAAGATCCGCCAAATAATGTGAAGCTGCGACAGGTCGGCAGCGGGTTTCGCAGGGAGTGGGATGTGCAGTTGGTGATCAAGAAGGGCCACATGTACTTGTCTCATGGGTGGGAGAAGCTCTACCATGCCTACGACCTGCAGCTGGGGTACTTCCTTCTCTTCAGGTACGACGACGACGCCAACATGCTCATCGTGAAGGTGTTCAACAAGACTATGTGTCGCATGCGCTACGCTGCCGATGATGATGCCGGTATGTTATGCCTCTTCTTATTCCTCTACATTTGGCTTTGTCTCACATCGATTGTTAACGGTCATTGTTGCATTTTCGACAGGTAATGGGAGCAGCAGCAGCGACACTGGCTACAGCCAAAGCAGCAGCGACTATGGCTGTAGCGAAAGCAGCAGCGATTCTGGCTGTAGCGAAAGCAGCAGCGATTCTGGCAGCAGCATAGACAACAAGAAGGATGATCCGGACTGGAGTGCGGGAGAAGAGGAGCAGAGTAAGGATGAGGAGCTGCAGGATGACGATGGGCATGAGGCTGAGGATGACCTAGCGTTGGTGGTGGCTGACCAAGGGCAAGAGATGGTGGTGGCTGACCATGGGCAAGAGATGGAGGTGGCTGAGGATGACCTAGCGATGGTCGTGCCTGAAGGTGGCCTCGCGATGGTGGTGGTGCCTGACAATGACCACGCACCGGTGGTGGCGCCGGCGATCCCACAGCTGGACGACATGACCACGCCAATTGTGGTAGACGACTACATCCCACTACCTCCACTGCCTCCACCGCCTCGCCGCTCTAGGCGCATCAGGGAGAGGAAGGAGAAGAAGGAGAAGAACAATGCATGAGAACTGAACTTTGTCAGGTATGTCAGATCTCCTATAGGTTAGCTATCCAAAATGATATATATATACTTAGTTACCTATGTTATCTCTAATATGCTTAGTTTCCTATAGGTTAGCTTCATTTTTACCTAAGTTGGCTCTAATATACTAACTTAGATCTTATATGCTTAGTTTCCTATAGGTTAGCTCCAAAATAACTTATGTTAGCACAAAATGATCAAGTTTACATAATAAGCTTATAGTCTTTTTCTTATTCTTCTTCTTTTCCAAATGACATAGGTTAGCTTCATTTTACCTAAGTTGGCTCTAATATACTAACTAAGAGCTTATATGCTTAGTTTCCTATAGGTTAGCTCCAAAATAACTTATGTTAGCACAAAATGATCAAGTTTACATAATAAGCTTATAGTCTTTTTCTTATTCTTCTTCTTTTCGAAAATGACATAGGTTAGCTTCATTTTACCTAAGTTGGCTCTAATATACTAACTTAGAGCTTATATACTTAGTTTCCTATAGGTTAGCTCCAAAATAACTCATGTTAGCACAAAATGATCAAGTTTACATAATAAGCTTATAGTCTTCTTCTTATTCTTCTTCTTTTCCAAAACTCTTCTTATTCTTCTTCTAGTGTTCTTCTTCTTCTAGTATTCTTCTAGTCTTCTTCTTTTTCTTCTTCTAACTTCTTGTTTATCATTTTGCAGATTTGATTTAATTGACGGAAGCTTGCGTGGATGGAGTGCTTCTTTTCCATTTGTGTTTTTATTTTGTATCAATGTGAATTTTTTGTGAATTGATGGATAACGGTGTTGAATGAACAATGTGATAATTTTGTAATATGTAACGATGGAACTATGGGTTGGCTATGTATGTATATATGATGGAACTTGTGTGTTGGTTATGTATGTATATATGATGGAACTTGTGTGTTGGCTATGATTGTTATATGGATGCTTTTTGTATATATATGTGTTGGATATCTCATGGGTGAAATAGTGACCCGAGATTAAGAAAAAAAATTAAAAAAATTGTTACTAATGGCGCACTACAATGTGATGCGCCATTAGTATAGAAGACACTAGTGGCGCACTGTGGGCAAAATTAATGGCGCACTGCCTGGTGCGCCATTAGTATATGGTATACTAATGGCGCACCAGTGGTGCGCCATTAGTAAAAAATACTAGTGGCGTGCTACTAATGGCGCACTGGTAATGCGCCATTAGTAGGCAAAACCAGTGCGCCATTAGTAGGCTTTTTCCTAGTAGTGACCAGAGAGAGAGTAGCTAGCAGGAGTGATTTAGCTAGTTCATGCTGCTCTTAGTACTCGTCCTTTCATGTCTGTGTTCTTCGTTCTAAACTTAATCTCAAATAGTAATTTGCTTTTGTCGTGTATCATGACAATAATGTTGAACTCGATGATATTTTTGCTTCTGGTACAAGTGAATGTTTCTTCTTTAAGCTACTGTTGGTATGGTGATTAGATAGCGGTAATGACTATGATGATTAAATAGTGATAATGACGACTACGATGATTTTTAGCTAGCTAGCTAGAGTATACATATACTCATGTTGACGATATGATGCAAGACTTTTTATATTAATATGATGATGATGATGAGTTATTATATCATTTAAATGAAAGAAACCACAGATTAGTTTCAGCTGGATGGATCCTATACCTAAGTGATCAAGTATATATATGCCATATCCATATATATTATACTTGATCACCTAATTAATTAGGTGATCAAGTATAATATCGATATGGCATATAATTGATCACTTATATAGTTAGATCCTTCAGTCGAAACTAATCCGCGGTACTTTTACCTAATGATTTAACAACTCATTATAATGTAAAACAATCACTAAATTAAATTGAAAACATAAAACTAAAGGAAAAACTAAAAAAACACCCTAACATTTAGTACCAGTTGGTGTTACCAACCGGTACTAAAACCCTACGCGCACCTGGGCCTGGCTCGTGCCACGTGTTTGCCCTTTAGCGCTGGTTCGTGACGAACCGGTACTAAGGTGGGGAGGGGGGGCTTTAGTCCCCACTTTTCAGTGCCGGTTGGCGAACCGGCACTAAAGGCCATCACGAACCGGCACTAAAGGCCGGTTCTGCACTAGTGCGAGCCTCCTCGGCGTCAACGTTTCCATTAAAACTAGCAAGCCTTGGGTGTAGATGCGACCTAGAGCAAGTAGCCAACCCATGAATTTGGTTATCGAAGATGCACAACTGGACCAAATGAAAAAAGGCAAATACATCTTTTTCGGTGCTGATGTTGCATAGTTGTATTGTTCAGCAGTCTTTAGTGTGTTTGACATTGTCGAGCAATGGGGGGAGCCATCTTGCATCTCACATGGTGGTGAATGAGACCGATTTCAGGCAGTTTTGTAATCTCCCGATGTCCCCTATTCCCATATGCACATCCTTACATCTCGATCATGTCTCATCTTTTCTCATGCTCCTCCATGATTATGTGGTTGTCACCTATCTGTGTGCATCTAGAAAATAAGATGTTAATACATCAGTGCAGGTGAATGAATAATGTGGATTTCTACTCACTTCGTGAGGATGACTTGTTACCTACTTTGATGAATATAGATTATATGTATAGGGGAGTGTTGGATTTCGTTATTCACACAAATGTAGTAGCTGGTTGGTAGAGTATATTCATTATGTTTTGATGAGGTGATTGCCACAGGAGGCCCTTAATATATTTCTTTTAAGAGTCTAGTCTTCATTGTTTTATGAAAGTGTCACACTAAAGCATCAAAGTGATACATAGAATGCCAAGAATATGGAATAGACACAACATAAAAGAGACGTTGAGCATGTACAATCCAAAAGTACACCAAATAAAGAGGAATAAATCAGAGTGAATTCTGGTTTTTACCTCATACTTTCATATTTTTAAACGAATTACTTCAATTTAACAGATTTTCATCTGCATTGTCTCAATTAGCAAAAGTTCTGTCGGGCTTTACCCCATTTAGTGAAACGTTTACTAGTTTTTATCCCATTTATTGATCTAACAAGTGAGCCCGGTCCATCGGCGTGCTATGTTGCCATTTTTCTTAAGGTAGGCATGCATCATCCTCGTCCTCAACAGCGTCGTTCCGATGCTCGTTGAGGAGCTCCACTCGACCGCGAGTACACGGCCAGCACGCTCTTTGTCCTCGCGCTCAATGAGGAGAGTGGTGCCTCCCCTCCTGTGTGGCCCATGTTGTGCTGGTCACGCATGGCGAGCTCTGACCACGCCTACTTCCCCGCTGGCTTGTGGTGTGCTTGTCTCCCACGGCCAGCTCCAACGCACGCAAGCTGGGGCATGTTCCACCGCCTGCTTGCTCTTGTGGGTACATAGTGCCCCCAGCACAACTGTGTGGAGCCTGGCGGAGCATGTGTAGGTGCTCTGTCTGTTGGATGCAAGCCACTGTCGTCGTTATTGCGCTAGTGCAACGTCAGCCTGCAGATGATTCCCTAGGTAACGCCATTGACGCTATGGTCATAACTGCACCACTGCAGTTGCCAGGCTGCCACGTACCGGTCGGCTCCGTGACACGAGGACACACAATATAGAGCCCCGTTCTATCTTGTATGGGCGTTCTATGTGTTCCATGGCTAGTGTTCGATGAAATTCATGAGCCAAATATAAGTTATAGGGAGTTAATTTTATAGGATCAACTAAGGAAATCGGCTAGAAACCACTTTTTTTAGGGACCAAAAATTAGTGATGCCGTCTAAATGTATTTCCTAGTCTCTTCCTTCATGCGGTCTTTTGGTTGCATTGGCTAGAGCGTGCACTTCTACATTTTATCGGACTTAAGAGGTCTTGAGTTCAAAACCTGGCTAACGCAATTAATTGCAACCTATTTTCGGTCCACGCTTATTCCTGTATTGCCAAGTCTCTTCCATCAAATAGTATTATCAAAGCATGAACAAAAGCGACTTAACTCCTGATATATGTGGCTGAAGTACGTTATTATCAAAATATTTTGGATTTACAAGCACAAGCAATCATGCATGCGCCACTTAAAGAATCATACCAACAACCGCAGTGCACACACACATATGCGATCCACACTGGATTCCGACAGATAAACACACAAATGATACTCCCTCTGTAAAGAAGTATAAGAGCCTTTAGATCACTACACTAGTAGAAAAAGGGTCAAATATAAAGCACATTAGTGCCGATTTGATTTTGAGCCGGCACTAATGTGTCCATTAGTGCCGGTTCCAACGGCTAGCCGGCCGCTCTCATTAGTACCGGTTCGTGGTGAACCTTTATCACCGGTTCGTGCCACGAACCGGTACTAAAGTGAGTGGTCGCAGGATGTTGTCAGTTTGGGGCCCCTCCAGCACCTTTAGTACAGATTTGTGTTACGAACCGGTACTAAAGGTCGTCCTACATAAACCCTTCATCCACCCGAGCTTGCTCTGTTCTTCCCCTTTCCCCTCTCCTCTCTGTTCTTCCCCTCTTCCTCGAGCTGATCACACATTTTGCCCCAAATTTGTCAAGATTTGAAGGCCCCCACCCATTCAAATGATCACAAAGGTTAGCAACTTTGTCCTTTCATCTCTCCACTAGTAGAAAACAGGGCTTTGGTTCGGGCCTGGCTAGCCCATTAGTCGCGGTTCTTCACGAACCGGGACCAATGGGAGGCATTAGACCCGGTTCATGAGCCCAAGGGGCCAGCCGGGGCCTCGTGGCATTGGTCTCGGTTCATCTGGATCCATTTGTCCCGGTTGTAGGCACGAACCGGGACCAATGGTCCACGCTCCTGGCCCACAGCCATTGGTACCGGTTCGTGCCACGAACCGGTATAGAAGGGGAGATTTAGTCCCGGTTCATGCCACAAACCGGGACAAATAAGTTGACTATATATACCCATCGCCGCGGCAGAGCACTCTGTTTTTTCTTGCCGACGAGGGGATGGCATTTGGGTGCTCTAGCTCACCTCCTATGCACATGAGGTGTTCGATGAAATGCCCGAGCCACACTAGTTAAGCTTTCTCCTCTCGAAGCTCGACCTCGGAGCTCCATTTTTCCTGAGATTTGTCTAGATTTAGCGGTCCGTCACGCCCCGTCCCCGTTTTCACCGCCGTTGATCGCCCGCGCCGATCTCGTCGCCGGCACCACCATGGTAAGCCTCTTGTTCTTATCTTCTTTCTGATTTTCTTACTTCAGATAGAGACTTGTCTGATTTTCTTACTCTAGATAGATACTTGTTTGATTTTCTTACTTTTGACACACATAATTATATATAATGCACACGGATGAACCGGCAATGGATGTATGGTGACAGACACACCTCCGAGTACATTAAGGGTGTGCATAATTTTCTCGAAGTGGCTGAGGCAAACAAGCTGAATGGTTTTATGTGTTGTCCATGCCCTAAATGTGGGAATATGAAGTCTTACTCTGACCGGAAAATCCTTCACACCCACCGGCTTTACAAGGGTTTCATGCCACACTATTATGTTTGGATGAGGCACGGAGAAATAGAGGTTATGATGGAAGACGGCGAAAAAGAAGAGAA
>NW_021222868.1:8535-12201 GCF_002162155.2 Triticum dicoccoides
GATGACAACTATGTGCCCCCTGAATACGGTGATGCTGCAACGGGGGAAGCTGCTGAAGATCAAGAGGAACCAGACGATGTGCCCGATGATGCTGCAACGGGGGAAGCTACTTAAGATCAAGAGGAACCAGACGATGTGCCCGATGATGATGATCTCCGCCGGGTCATTGTCGATGCAAAGACGCAATGCGAAAGTGAAAAGGAGAAGCTGAAGTTCGATCGCATGTTAGACGATCACAAAAAAGGGTTGTACCCCAATTGCGAAGATGGCAACACAAAGCTGGGTACTGTACTGGAATTACTGCAGTGGAAGGCAGAGAATGTTGTGCCTGACAAAGGATTTGAGAAGCTACTAAAAATATTGAAGAAGAAGCTTCCAAAGGATAACGAATTGCCCGACAGTACGTACGCAACAAAGAAGGTCGTATGCCCTCTAGGATTGGAGGTGCAGAAGATACATGCATGCCCTAATGACTGCATCCTCTACCGCGGTGCGTACAAGGATTTGAACGCATGCCCGGTATGCGTTGCATTGCGGTATAAGATCATACGAGATGACCCTGGTGATGTTGACGGCGAGCCCCGCAGGAAGGGGGTTCCTGCGAAGGTGATGTGGTATGCTCCTATAATACCACGGCTGAAACGACTGTTCGGAAACAAAGAGCATGCCAAGTTTATGCGATGGCACAGTGAGGACTGGAAGAAAGACGGGAAGTTGAGAGCACCCGCTGACGGATCACGGTGGAGAAAAATTGAGAGAGAGTATTGGGATGAGTTTGTACGTGACCCAAGGAACGTATGGTTTGGTTTAAGCGCGGATGGCATTAATCCTCTTGGGGAGCAGAGCAGCAATCACAGTACCTGGCCCGTGACTCTATGTATGTATAACCTTCCTCCATGGATGTGCATGAAGCGGAAGTTCATTATGATGCCAGTTCTCATCAAAGGCCCTAAGCAACCCGACAATGACATTGATGTGTACCTAAGGCCATTAGTTGAAAAACTTTTACAGTTGTGGAATGGAAACGGTGTTTGTGCGTGGGATGAGCATAGACAGGGGGAATTTAACCTGCACGCATTGCTGTTTGTAAGCATCAATGATTGGCCCGCTCTCAGTAACCTTTTAGGACAGACAAACAAGGGATACCACGCATGCACACACTGCTTAGCTGACATTGAAAGTATATACCTGGACAAATGCAGGAATAATGTGTACCTGGGCCATCGTCGATTTCTTCCGACCAACCATCAATGTCGAAAGAAAGGCAAGCATTTCAAATGCGAGGCAGATCACCAAAAGAAGCCCGACATGCGTACCGGTGATCACGTACTTGCTATGGTCAATAATTTACATGTATCTTTGGAAAGGGTCCCGGCGGACTAGCTGTTCCGAGTGACGCTGGGGGACACGCACCCATGTGAAAGAAGAAATCTATATTTTGGAACCTACCCTACTGGAAAGACCTAGAGGTCCGCTCTTCGATCGACGTGATGCACATGACAAAGAACCTTTGCGTGAACCTGCTAGGTTTCTTGTGCATGTATGGGAAAACAAAAGATACAGCTGAGGCACCGGAGGACCTGCAACGTTTGCACGAAAAAGACGGCATGCCTCCAAAGCAGTATGAAGGTCCTGCCAGCTACGCTCTTACCAAAGAAGAGAAGGAAATCTTCTTTGAATGCCTGCTTAGTATGAAGGTCCCGACTGGCTTCTCGTCGAATATAAAGGGAATAATAAATATGGCAGAGAAAAAGTTCCAGAACCTAAATTCTCATGATTGCCACGTGATTATGACGCAACTATTTCCGGTTGCATTGAGGGGGCTTCTACCAGAAAACGTCCGATTAGCCATTGTGAAGCTATGTGCATTCCTCAATGCAATCTCTCGGAAGGTGATCGATCCAGAAATAATACCAAGGCTAAGGAGTGATGTGGTGCAATGTCTTGTCAGTTTCGAGCTGGTGTTCCCATCATCCTTCTTCAATATCATGACGCGCGTCCTAGTTCATCTAGTTGACAAGATTATCATTCTGGGCCTCATATTTCTACACAATATGTACCCCTTTGAGAGCTTCATGGGAGTCCTAAAGAAATATGTCCGTAACCGCGCTAAGCCAGAAGGAAGCATCTCCATGGGCCATCAAACAGAGGATGTCATTGGATTTTGTGTTGACTTCATTCCTGGCCTTAAGAAGATAGGTCTCCCTGAATCGCGGTATGAGGGGAGACTGACTGGAAAAGGCACGCTTGGAGGGGACTGAATAATATGCAGGGACGGATATTCTTGGTCTCAAGCACACTACACAGTACTAATGAACTCTACCTTGGTGACCCCGTATGTCGATGAACACAAGAATAGTCTATGCTCCAAACACCCGGAGCGGTGCGACGACTGGATTACAAGTGAACACATCAGGACTTTCAGCAGTTGGTTGGAAACACGTCTCAGAGGTGAGAACACTGTTTGTGTTGAGCTGTACTCGTTGTCCAGGGGACCATCTTCGATTGTATTGAATTACAAACGATACAAGATAAATGGGAATACATTTTACACGATCGCCCACGATCAAAAGAGCACCAACCAAAACAGCGGTGTCCGCTTTGATGCAGCAACCGAGAGGGGAAAGGACACATATTATGGTTACATAGTGGACATATGGGCACTTGACTACGGACATGATTTTAAGGTCCCTTTGTTTAAGTGCAAATGGGTCAATCTGTCAGGAGCCGGGGTACAGGTAGACCCACAGTACGGAATGACAACAGTGGATCTGAACAATCTTGGGTACACTAACGAACCGTTCGTCCTAGCCAATGAAGTGGCACAGGTTATCTATGTGAAGTACATGTCTACCAAACCGAGAAAAAAAAGATAAGGAAGAGAATACATCATACGATGAGCCAAAGTGCCACATAGTTCTATCAGGAAAAAGGGACATCTTGGGAGTGGAGGGAAAGACAGACATGTCCGAAGATTATGAAATGTTTCATGAAGTTCCTCCCTTCAAAGTCAAGGCTGACCCAAGCATCCTGATAAATGATGAAGATTATCCATGGTTACGGCGCAATAAGGAAAGGACACAAGCGAAGAAACAGTGAAGACTTTCTCCACAACTATTATGATGATACCATGCCAACTTTCATTTGAAATGCCTGCTGTAACAGATGAATTTCCGTATGAAACCTTGATACTTCGAAAGAGATTGTCTGTTTTGTACACGAAGTGTATCCAGTTTTTCCCATAGCCCTCTCAACTTTTTAGCACATGCTATGTGGGTGAAATGATGATACCATGCCAACTTTCAAACTTTTCAGAGTTCATTTGAAATGCTTTTCAGTTTCAAGGTCTTATAGCTCAAAAAAAACAGTAAATGCTTTCATAAAACTCTAATAGCAAAAGAAAGCAACCAAAAAGCTTTTATAAAACTCTAGTATTTTTTAAACTAAAATCATATAAAATTTATGCAACTAAAATTATCAAAGTATTTTCTGTTCAAAACATGAAAAGCAGAAAGAATTATCATAAAGAATTTTTGTTAGAAATTTAGTAGCAAAAAGAATTCTCGTCAAGAATTTTTTGATAGAAACTAAAATAACAAAATCTGTTTTTGAATATAATGATAAAACACAGTAATATTAAATAGCAGGAAAAAATCACTCAAAATA
>NW_021222868.1:12383-15006 GCF_002162155.2 Triticum dicoccoides
ATTTTTATAGTGAAATTATTCACAAACTAGTGATTCACACAATTTTGAAAGAGTTAAAATTTAAACTATTCAAATTTGGAAACTAATGGAGTAACAGAAAGTTTATAATTATTTTGAGCTCAAAGCAAAAAAGAATAAAAAATAAAGCAAAAATCAAAAGAAAATAAATAATTCAAAAAACAAAAAAAATATGGAAAAAATAAAAAATGCCACCTAATGGGCCACACGGCCTACATACGACTAGAAACCCATCTGTACATGGGCCAGGATGCAGGCACGCAGGCCCGATAGGCCCAACATAGCAGTGACAAGGGTAGGCAAGTAATGCCTGCATGTTAGAGAGGAGCTCAGCACCTGAGCTGCAACGCAGCTTATAAACAGGTGCTGAGCTCCCTCAGCTAGCGAGATGGGACTATACTTCCCACCGCACCGCACCAGCACAAGGCCTTTAGTCCCGGTTGGTGGCACCAACCGGAACCAATGCACCCCTTTGGTCCCGGTAGGTGGCACCAACCGGTATCAATGCCCCCCTTTAGTCCCAGTTGGTGCCACCAACCGGGACCAAAGCCCTCTGCTTCCCGCCCTTTGGGCTGCTAAAAAGAGGCCTTTGGTCCCGGTTGGTGCCACCAACCGGGACTAAAGGTGGCATTGGTCCCGGTTGGTGCCACGAACCGGGACCAATGCTTCACCTATATAACTGGCACTTGTGAAAATTTTATTCAGTTCGTCTTCCCCTCCACGTCGACGCCGCCAGGCTGCCCCTCAGTGCCTCGCCGTTGCCGTCGTCACCCTGCCTCCGACGCCGTCCCGCGCCGCCCCGACGCCGTCGCTGCCCCGCACCCCCATGCCCCAATGCTGTCGGCCCCTGCCTCCTCGTCGCCCGTCGCCGCGCTGCCCCTCACCGTCGTCGTCACCGTCGCCGTCGCTGCGCCGCCGCTCACTGTCGTCATCGCCCGTCTCCGCGCCGCGCCTCACCCTCACCGTCGCCATTCCCGTGAGCTCATATATATGAATTTTGCTAATTTAATTAGATGTGTAATTAATTTAGATGTGTAGTTTCGATGTGTAGTTAATTGAATATTGTGTTAGATGTTTTCTCTTCATAGAATTTTTATGATTTTTTTCTGTTGTAATTTTGTTCATAGAAACTTTTTCTGTTGAATATTGTGTTAGATTTTGTTCATAGAATTTTCTGTTGTAATTTTTTTCTATTCATAGAATAGTGAATATATATGAATTTTTCTAATTTTATGATTTTTTTTCTGTTGTAATTTTGTTCATAGAATTTTAATGATTTTTTTGTTCAGAGAATTTTCTTTGTCAATTTATGTATATATATGTTCATATTGTGTATGTATATGAAAATTGTGTATGATCAAAGTCATTTATATGTATATGTTCATATTTTGCAGAAAAAGTAGGAGAGAAAAATAATAGAACTAGTTAAACTAGTTTATTTTTAGTAAGTACTACTTTATTTTTTTTATAGTAAGTGCTTAGTATATAGTTGAACTAGTTGATTTAATAAAACTACTTTATTTTAATATAGAAGTAGTTTATTTTTAGTAAGTACTACATTATTTATTTATAGTAAGTGCTTAGTAGTTGAACTAGTGGATTTAATAAAATTACTTTATTTTACTATATATAGAAGTAGTTTATTTTTAGCAAGAAAATTAATAAAACTAGTTTATTTTTTTAGTTCAAGCAATTAATCCCCGATTCGACGTCGACGATGCCTATCCCGCATCCTCGTCATCGACTCGGCGGAGGAGGCCGGCTTGATCAGAGGGGCCATGTCCGGGACTGGGCTCCGCCGGGCCGGTATTGGGAGGTGCTACCTTCCGGGGGGCGTAGGTTGGTGAGGAGCCAGCCCGTTGTTGACCCGATCCTTGTTTGGTGGCGGTCACGTGGGCCAGTGACGGTGCCAAGGCTTCCGGACACCGCGGAGGTGGTACGTGACCGTGTCAGCGAGGAGGACGAGCACGTCCGTCGCTACATGGTTGCGTTGGAGGGCAGGTTCGACAATACCTGGCAGGTTCCTCAGGGATCTCACTCGAGCTATGATCATGTGATGGTTACTTCTCTTTAGGTGTCCACCGCCCGCGACGATACCCATCGGGTGCTACGGTTCTAGCTGTATTAGCGATGCTATGTATGATAGTATTCGAGGAGTATTACTAGTGATAATATTCGACGATATACGGACACAAGAGATGATGTACTTTTGCTTATAATTGAATGCATGCTAATTTGAATACTACTTTATTTTATGATTTGGTTTTGCTTATTGAATGCTCAAATTGGAAAAGTACTCCTACTTTGAATGCTAAAATTGGAGAGCACTATGCAGAAATCTAGGATCCCCCTCCTTCATCCGCGCCGCCGTCCCCGTCACCGACTCTCCTCCGACCTCGAGGTGAGACCAGCCAAATCTCCATGTCAGTATATATGAGTCCTATAATATGAGTGCTCGGGTTGACTTTAAGTCTGTCGAGTCTCCACCTAGAGGAATCAGTGAGGGAGAGTCTCCAACCATATATATATATATATATATATATATATATATATATATATATATATATATATATATATATATATATATATATATATATATATATAT
>NW_021222869.1:0-815 GCF_002162155.2 Triticum dicoccoides
CATGGCAATTTGATAAAAATTCTGTACACCATGGTAGAAACAATCACTATACTCTTGTTCATAAGGATAAAAATATTACTTTGCTTCCTATGACTCCTGATTCCATTTTGAAAGATGATATTAATAGAGCTAATAAAGCAAAACAGGAGAAGAATAAGAGTGAAAATCAGATTGTGCCAAAAGAATTTGAGCAACAAATCAAGCCTAATAATAAACCATCTAGTGTTGCTTCTGAAATTAAATTGAAAAGTGCATGTTTATTTGCCACCAAATCTGATATTGATGAGCTAGATTTCAGCAAATCTTTTTGCTATGCTTTTGTGTGCAAAGAGGCATTATTTTCATTCGAGGACGTGCCTTCCTCTTTGCCTCCTGCTGTCACTAACATTTTGCAGGAGTTCGCTGACGTTTTTCCACAAGACGTGCCACTGGGATTACCGCCTATTCGAGGGATTGAGCATCAGATTGACTTAATTCCCGGTGCTTCACTGCCAAACCGTGCACCATACCGTACCAATCCAGAGGAGATGGAGGAGATTATGCGTCAAGTACAAGAGCTTCTCGACAAAGGTTATATACGTGAATCCTTTAGTCCGTGTGCTGTTCCTATTATTCTAGTGCCGAAAAAGGATGGTACATCACGTATGTGTGTTGATTGTAGAGGCATTAATAATATTACTATTCGTTATCGTCATCCTATTCCTAGGCTAGATGATATGCTTGATGAATTGAGTGGCTCTACAATATTCTCCAAAGTTGATTTGCGTAGTGGCTACCATCAAATTCGTATGAAATTGGGAGATGAATGGAAAACA
>NW_021222870.1:0-1370 GCF_002162155.2 Triticum dicoccoides
AGAGAGAGAGAGAGAGGTGTCGATAAAAACAAAATACAGACATAGAAGCATCATGTGAATTATTATAACAACAACATACTTAAACATAGAACTTTTATCATAGACTTCTCATGAATAAGTAGCAATTCATCACACTGTCGAAGTTATATTCTCAGTCAACTTTGCAACTACAATTCATCATCTTTTCAGGAAGGGTCACATATCGGATCCTTTAGGCAAGTCCACATACTCAACCATCATATATTCTTCTATGATTGCTAACACTCACGGCATAAACATGAGCAAAACGTTTGGACACATAGAAAGATAGGGGCTTATGGTTTTGCCTCCCGACGTATTCACCTCAAGGGTGATGTCAATAATAATAATTCATGCTACCCATATTCAACTGGACATATGTGCCTAGATCTTTCCTCACCACATGATGCTTGCCAAGGGAGAAAAATAAAAAGGAATAGAGAGAAAAACTTGGACTCTTTGCATAAATGTAAATACATAAAAGTCAAAGATAGGCCCTTCGTAGTGGGAAGCAGAGGTTGCCATGCGCTTATTTTTTTGTATGCTCAACCCCTTAGTGCAAAAGAACATCATGTTGTATTGCCCCCTGTGATGGCAACCTTTATTATGCAGTCTGTCACTTTTATTCTTCACCATCACAAGTTCGTACAACGCTCAATTTTCTCTTACACTAAATGATCTCGCACTTTTAGAAGCAATTTTTATTGCCTTATTGCATCGATGACAACTTACTTGAGGGATCTTGCTCAATCCCTAGGTAGGTATGGTGGACTCTTGAAAATAAGATTTGGGTTTAAGGGTTTTTTGATGTTCAAAGTAGTATCTCTACTTAGTGCGGAATTTTTGGCTAGCAAAGATAGGGGGCAAGCACCACATGTTAAAGGATCTATGACAATATCACTTCTATGCGAATATGAACAAATATAAATCATTAAGTTGTCTTCCTTGTCCAACGTCAACAATTTTGGCATATAATATTTTGATGGGGGCTCACAATCACAAAAGATTTCTAGGATAGTGTATTTATATGTGAATCTTCTCTTCCCTAATTAATTCTTTCATGAGTTGCATCATCGACTAATGCTATGTTTGTCAATCTCTAATAAAATTTTCTACTTATACTTATCTTTATGTGGTGTCATCACCTACCATAAGATTAGCATATGATCTTATTGATTTATTTCCTTTCCTTTTATTTATTTCCTTTCTTTTTATTGCAACAAGAAAGTAAAGAAAGCAAGAACTCAAACTAAACTTTAGTATATATCTCGCACACGATTACAAGGATAGATCACTAAGCAAACTCTCGAAAAGAAAGGATCGAACGAAACTTTTATTCATCTAAAGCAAAA
>NW_021222871.1:0-675 GCF_002162155.2 Triticum dicoccoides
TTTTTCCTTACTATTTTGTCAACAACTTTAAACCTAGCTAATATATCTTTCAGGTTCTCTCGCAGCCCGTGAATGTAATAGGCAAGCACTAGAGGTTGTTCCAATAGAATGATGTTAGCATGTGATTTGACTGCATCCAAAGTTTTGATTAAAGAATTCCTTCTTTGATTATTATAACTAGAAATATGACTTAACAATGGACAACAGTGCAGCTAGCGAAGCGCTTTTGCTTCTAGTAACTACTAATCCTACACGAACACTAATTCTTATAATAACAAAAACTACCAAACCTACTGGCATATGGACTCAGACTTTGCAGCTTTCCACGCCGTGTACATCCACACAACTAATTGACCCTCTAATCAAGATTACTACTAACATACCTATGCCAACGTGTAATTAAATCAAGGATGTAACATGACAGTGACACAAGACCACCAATTTGGTGATGGTTCTGCTAATAAATCAAGTGAAAAGTATATGTAGTTCACATGGCTTCTCACATAGAGAGGGACTGAGAAAAATAAAATGCATTTCTATAAGAACTAGCAAAGTGGCCCGCTCGATGCACGGGCTAGATCTTTAGAAAATTTAGTAATGACATCATACTATTTGGTTTGTGTAAATAATGGCAGCATGTTTAAAGGGCACATGGTATAATATACTTTTTCATTT
>NW_021222872.1:0-804 GCF_002162155.2 Triticum dicoccoides
CCGGCGAGGCGCGGCGACGGGGGGCGGCGACGGGGACGGGGACGGAGACGGAGACGGGGACGGGGCGGCGACAACGGGGACGGGGGCGGGCCGGGCGGGGACGATGGGAGGATGGGGGGGGCGGCGACGGGGCGCGGCGTGGCGACGGGGACAGGGACAGGGACGGTGACGGCGACGGGGACGGCGACGGGGGCGATGACGAGAGGCGGCGGCGACGGGGCAGAGGAGAAAGAAGCAGAGGGAGAGATGAGAAACTGACAATTTTTTGAAGTGTTTTCTTATATACAACCCACCTTTAGTACCGGTTGGAGCCACCAACCGGTACTAAAGGTCTGTTTTGGCCAGGCGAAGCGGCGGGAACCGCACCCCCTTTAGTGTGCGCTGCCAGGCGAGGGGCGCAGAAGTTTAGTCCCACCTCGCAAGCTGAGGGGCACTCGCACCTGCTTATAAGCCCCGCCGCCGCTGCTGTCTCGAGCTCCTCTCTTAAGCAGGCCTTTTGGGCCTACCTCTGCTGCGATGCCCTGTTGGGCCTACGAGGCTAGCGGGCCTGCATCCTGGCCCAACTAGAATTTGGGTTTCTAGTCGTATGGAGGCCGCTGTGGCCCAGTAGGTGGGCCTTTTTTTTTGCTTTATTTATTTTTGTTTTATTTATTTTTGAGTTGTTTTTTTGCTATTTTTAGAGTTTCTTTGTGAATATTTTTGCATTAGGTACAAAAAATTACAAACTTTCTGTTAGTACCGGTAGTTTACAAATTTGAATAGTTTAAATTTTGAATTATTTGAAATTTGTGTGAATCACTAGTT
>NW_021222873.1:0-416 GCF_002162155.2 Triticum dicoccoides
CCCCGCGCCTGGTTTGAGCGCTTTGCCTCTGTGATCACTGCTGCTGGTTTTTTAGCAAGTGCTCATGATCCCGCATTGTTTATTCACCTTTCTCCTCGTGGTCGGACTCTTCTTCTTCTTTATGTTGATGACATGATCATCACGGGGGATGATCCCGAGTATATTGCCTTTGTAAAGGCCCGTCTTAGTGAGCAGTTTCTTATGTCTGATCTTGGACCTCTTTGCTACTTTCTTGGGATTGAAGTCTCTTCGACCTCTGATGGCTTTTTTATATCCCAGGAAAAGTATATCCAGGATCTTCTTGCTCGTGCTGCTCTTACTGACGAGCGCATTGTTGAGACTCCTATGGAGCTCAATGTTCACCTCCGTGCTACTGATGGTGATCCTCTCCCTGATCCGACGCGTTATCGTCATCT
>NW_021222874.1:0-4557 GCF_002162155.2 Triticum dicoccoides
CTTGCTGCAGCTCCACATATATTTGCCTTATCCATTCCTATGAGCTTAAATAGTTTTGATCGCGAGGGTGCGAGATTGCTGAGTCCCTGTGGCTCACAGATACTACAACTCCAGATGCAGGTCCAGGTGATTCCGCTCCAGGTGACGAGTACGAGCTCAAGTGGGAGTTCGACGAGGACTCTCAGCGTTATTATGTTTCCTTTCCCGATGATCAGTAGTGGTGCCTAGTTGGGGATCGATTCAGGACCTTGTCGCATGTTGGGTTCTTTTCTATTTTGGCGCCGTAGTCGGGCCATGAGTGTTTGTTTGATGGATGTTATTTATGCACTCTGATGTGACGTGGCGAGTGTAAGCCAACTATGGTATCTCCCCCTTTTATTATGTATTACATGGGATGTTGTAATGATTGCCTAACTTGCGACATTGCTTTCAATGCGGTTATGTCTCTAAGTCGTGCCTCGACACGTGGGAGCTATAGCCGCATCAAGGGCGTTACAAGTTGGTAATCAGAGCCATCCCCGACCTTAGGAGCCCCCATTGCTGGATCGTTTTTAGCAGCCGAGTTGTGTCTAGAAAAATGTTTTGAGTCCTTAGGAATTATATATCGGAGAGCTTAGGAATTCTTTTACTTCCCAGTCTCCTCATCGCTCTGGTAAGGCATCCTGATGTAGAGTTTTGACTCTTCTCTTCTCAAATTTCACTAAAAAAATTTTAGGATCACGCGAGTATCTTGGTTTTGTTCCGATGGTTTTGTGACGAGAACATTGTTCTTGGTGCCTCCTGTCTTTAGGGGTTGTGGCAGTGTCCCGGGGAGTTGAGCTCCGAGGTGTTGTCATCACAATTTTATCGTTGCAATTCTGGTATACTTGAGATATGTGCGCGACATCGGAAATCTCTTTTATGCAGTTCGTTGGTGAGATAACCTCGACGCCACCCAGTACTGGGGCGGGAGTTCGGGAGTATCGCCATAACTTGTATAACGGATGCTTTTCGAAGGTTGAGATAGATGGTTTCCGAAGGTTTCTTGGTTATGTGTTGAAGGATGGATACAGCTGGATGTAGGATTTGCTAGTTTGGGGTGAGATATTGTGCTTCCCCTGTATCCCCAACACCTGATTGCATAACCAGAAAGGTTCGGGAATTTCATAGGTGGGAATTCTAGTAGCTCTAGTTCTTCTTCCACGGATATTGGTTTGAGATTGGGATTTCTTACCGATTATTCGTTCTTGATCCGTACCTTGTTGATTTATTTCTCTACCTTAATTCTTCGTGGCTCCTCAATTTATGGATATGTGACCACTTCAAGAGAAATGCATTCGTTCATTCTGTTCGGATGTGAAGACTATATGTTGCAATTTTCATTCCGTTGGATTCAGCTTCTATATTGTTGTCTATCAGTGTGCTAATGGTGGTCAACCTGTTCAGGATGGCTCCTCCAACGCGCACGACTCCGAATCCTGATCCGCCTCCACCTCCGCCTCCTCCGGAAGCATGGCAAGCTGTGATGGCCGCTACTAATGCAAACACACAGTTGATCATGCAAATTCTCCAAGAGCGCAATCAAGGCAGTCAAGGGAATCAAGGCCATAATCAGCACCACTTTGCTACACTGAACCAGTTCCTTGCTAATGGCCCAAAGACGTTCAGCGGTTGTGTTGAGGCTACCGATGCTGACGATTGGCTAGTGGATCTGGGCAAGCATTTTGAATGCAGCAACGTCAGGCCTGAAGATTTCGTCAAGTTCGCTTCTTTCCAGCTCAAAGATCAGGCTGCAGAGTGGTTCCAGCAGTACAAGGATTCCAGAGGTGGACGTGTTATCACTTGGAATGATTTTCGTCAAGATTTCCGCGCTCATCACATCCCTCAAAGTGTGGTTGAGAGTAAGCGTCAGGAATTCTGCAATCTGAAGCAAGGCTCTTTGTCTGTCTATGACTACAACAAGTTGTTCCAGAAGCTCGCCCGTTTTGCCAAGCAGGATGTTCCTGATGAGAAGAGCATGATCTATCAGTTCAGGGGTGGTCTTCGTGAGGAAATTCAGCTCGCTCTTGTCCTCTTTGAGCCGTTGAGATACGATGAGTTCTACAACATGGCACTGAAGCAAGAGGCTGCTCAGATGAGGTGTGATGCTTCCAGGAAGCATGCCAGAGATGTTACTCCGTCTTCCTCTACTCAAGTGGTCAAGCAGCAGAAGTATTGGCTTCCTCCTCCTCCGTTCCGTCAGCCGTATCAGCAGAAGAGCAAAGGTGGCAGTGGTTTCTCCCACCCACCCAACCCAGGCTTTCAGAACAAGTCTTCGTCTCAAGCGCCAAGATCGAGTGCTCCGTATCACCGTCCGCTTTCAGAGGTCACGTGCAACAAGTGCCAACAGAAGGGTCACTATGCCAACAAGTGTACCAACCAGAGGCGTCTTCCTCCTCCTCCTCCTGTCAGATCGGCAAGTACAACTGTGGTCAAGCATAACCCCAAGTCCGCCAAGGTCAACTTGATGAATGCAGCTCAGGCAGAGGACTCGTCAGATGTGATCATGGGTAACCTTCCTGTTAATGATATTCCTACAAAAGTTCTTTTTGACACTGGTGCATCGCATTGCTTCATCTCGAGACCGTTTACAGATAGGCATGAATTGGTCTCACAAGTTTTACCTAGTCCTTTAGAAGTTGTCTCTCCCGGTAAGCGCATGCAGGCTAACTCCATCGTTCCGGATGTTTCTATCACTCTGGGTGACTACAAGTTCTTGGCTTCTCCTACGGTTCTTGGCAACTCGGATATCGATCTTATTCTCGGGATGGACTGGCTCTCTAAGCATAAAGCTCAGCTTGATTGTGCAGCCAGGCAGATTCAACTGACTCATTCGTCTGAGGATGTCATTGTCTTTGCCGCTCGGGATAATACCATCCGGTTGTTTTCTCTCAATGAGAAGGGTGAATTGGATGCTATTTCGCAGATTCCGGTTGTTTGTGAGTATCAAGACGTCTTTCCAGAAGAGCTCCCAGGAATGCCTCCGCACCGGCCAGTTGAATTCGTTATTGAACTTGAGCCTGGCACGGAACCTGTGTGCAAACGTCCTTACAAGCTTGGCCCCGAAGAGTTGAAGGAGCTGAAGAAACAACTCGATGAGCAAGAAAGATTGGGTCTCATTCGGCCTAGTACTTCTCCGTGGGGTTGTGGTGTTCTTTTTGTGAAGAAGAAGGATGGATCGAGTCGACTTTGTGTTGATTACCGTCCAGTAAACAAGAAGACCATCAAGAACAAATACCCACTTCCCAACATCAATGAGCTGTTCGAACAACTCAAGGGTGCTCAAGTATTCTCCAAGCTTGATCTCCGTATGGGTTATCATCAGATTCGTATTCGTGAGCAAGATATTCCCAAGACGGCGTTCAGAACAAGCTTTGGTTCATATGAATACACCGTCATGTCTTTTGGCCTCGCAAACGCTCCTCCGACGTTCTCTCGCATGATGAACTTCATCTTCAACCCCTACACCAATGAATTCGTTTTGGTCTATCTCGACGACATTCTGGTTTTCTCGAAGAACAAGGAAGATCATGCTAAGCACTTGCGTTTGGTTCTTGACAAGCTCAGGGAACATCAGTTCTACGCCAAGTTCTCCAAGTGTGAATTTTGGCTCGATGAGGTTCTTTATCTTGGTCATATCATCTCTACCAAGGGCATTTCCGTGAATCCTGAGAAGGTGTCTGCAATTGTGAATTGGGAACCTCCTCAGAACGTGAAGCAACTCCGCAGTTTCCTCGGTCTCGCAAGCTATTGCAGAAGATTCGTTGAAAACTTTTCTAAGATCGCCAAGCCTCTCTCAAATCTTCTTCAGAAGCACGTCAAGTACGTTTGGTCTCCGGAGTGTGATATGGCTTTCAACACTTTGAAAGAGAAATTGATCACTGCTCCAGTTCTGACTCCGCCTGATGAAACCAACCCGTACGAGGTCTTTTGTGATGCCTCTCTCCAAGGTCTCGGTGCTGTACTGATGCAAGAGAAGAAAGTTGTCGCTTACACCTCTCGCCAGTTGAAACCTAATGAGAAGAACTACCCCACTCATGATCTCGAGTTGGCGGCAGTTGTGCATGCTTTGTTGGCTTGGAGACATCTTCTATTGGGAAGGAAAGTGGATATTTTCACTGATCACAAGAGTCTCAAGTACATCTTCACTCAGCCTAATCTCAACCTCAGGCAGACTCGATGGGTCGAAATGATTCAAGAGTACAATCCGAGTATCGAGTATACTCCAGGCAAGGCTAATGTGATTGCTGACGCTTTGAGCAGAAAAGCATATTGCAACAGTCTGATTCTCAAGCCTTATCAACCCGAGCTTTGTGAAGCTTTCCGCAAACTTAATCTGCAAGTTGTTCCTCAAGGTTTCCTCGCCAACCTTCAAGTCTCTCCTACCTTAGAAGACCAGATTCACCAAGCCCAACTTCTTGATGCTATGGTGAAAAAGGTGAAGATTGGTATTGCAAAGAGTCAGTCCAAGTACAAGTGCTACCGACTTGATGACAAGGACACTCTCTTCTTCGAGGATCGAATTGTTGTGCCCAAAGG
>NW_021222875.1:0-1180 GCF_002162155.2 Triticum dicoccoides
TTTTGCCGTAACCCTCTCTACTTTCTCGCACATACTATGTGGGTGAAATGATGATACCATGCTAACTTGGAACCTTTTCAGAGTTCATTTCAAATGCTTTTCAATTTCTTGGTCTTATATGTGAAAATAATCAGTAAATGCATGAAAAATAACAAATGAAGTCAGAAAGGGTTGTAAATTGATGATGTGGCCTTGAATGGTGCATTTTGAACATAGAGAAACAATGGAGTTCAAATAAGTTCAGAAAAAATGAAATCCCTTTGTAACAGACGAGTTTCCATATGAAACCCTGATACTTCGAAAGAGATTGTCCGTTTTGTACACGAAGTGCATCCAGTTTTTGTCGTAACCCTCTCTACTTTCTCGCACATTTTATGTGGGTGAAATGATGATACCACTTGGAACCTTTTCGGAGTTCATTTCAAATGCTTTTCAATTTCATGGTCTTATAGGTGAAAATAATCAGTAAATGCATGAAAAATAACAAATGAAGTCAGAAAGGGTTGTAAATCGATGATGTGGCTTTGACTGGTGCATTTTGAACACAGAGAAACAATGGAGTTCAAATAAGATCAGAAAAAAATGAAATCCCTTTGTAACAGACGAGTTTCCGTATGAAACCCTGATACTTCGAAAGAGATTGTCCGTTTTGTACATGAAGTGCATCCAGTTTTTGCCGTAACCCTTTGTACTTTCTCCCACATGCTATGTGGGTGAAATGATAATACCATGCCAACTTGGAACCTTTTCAGAGTTCATTTTAAATGCTTTTCAATTTCATTGTCTTATAGCTCAAAATAATCAGTAAAAGCATGAAAAATAACAAATGAAGTCAGAAAGGGTTGTAAATTGATGATGTGGCTTTGAATGGTGCATTTTGAACACAGAATAACGATGGAGTTCAAATAAGTTCAAAAAAATGAAATCCCTTTGTAAATGACGAGTTTCCGTATGAAACCCTGATACTTCGAAAGAGATTGTCTGTTTTGTACACGAAGTGCATCCAGTTTTTGCCGTAACCCTCTTACTTTCTCGCACATGCTATGTGGGTGAAATGATGATACCATGCCAACTTGGAACCTTTTCAGAGTTCATTTCAAATGCATTTCAATTTCATGGTCTCATAGCTCAAAATAATCAGTAAATGCACGAAAAATAACAAATGTAGTCAGAAAGGGTT
>NW_021222876.1:0-1430 GCF_002162155.2 Triticum dicoccoides
TGCGAGATCCGACAGGTCCTCGCCGACTGTGCCGCCGCAAGGCCGTCGTCAAGCTCGGCGTCGTGGGCGACGCCCCAGCCCTTCCCGCTCGCCCACCTCTCCTCCATGCCTCTTAATTTTCTCCTTCGTCTCCGCGCGCGGCTCCGGCCTCCCTGCCGCAGCTTGATGCGGCGCCGGAGCGCCGCGTCGCCTCCCCTCCCCTCCCTGCCATGTCCGCCCCTTGCAAAAAAAGAAAAATAAGGATCACGGGTTGAATAATCTCAACCGTATTTTGACATCAATACACCATATTTTTACGTTTCGTAAATTTTGTCTTATTTCATACATAAAAAAAAGAACGTAAGAAAGCATGTACTCACCGTAAAAAATATTTTATATTAATAAAATTACGAATGTAAAAACATAGTGTAAAACATACATAAAATGTGATTTTTATGGTCTTATAACCTATATTTTTGTTTTTTATACCAAATTTTACATATTGAATCAATCTGCACGTAACTATTTATATTCTAAATGTAATTTATTTAGGAAGCGATCGTAAGATTACCTCGAGTGAAGAATAACTTATTTTGCATCCTGGATGATGAATAGTAACACTATATATATGTGCTATTCGTCACCCTGCGTGAGGAATAGTTATTCTTCACCTCCCTTTATTTTACCATCAATGCACTGTAATTTTACGTTTCGTAAGTTTTGTCTTATTTTCGACGCAAAAAGGGACCATAAGAAAATATATAATCGCCGTAAAAAATATTTTATGTTATGTAAAATTACAAACGTAAAAACATAGTCTAAAATACACATAAACTGCAAATTTTCTTGTCTTATGACCTATATTTTTATTTTCTTATGTCAAATTTTACGAAGTGAATCCATAGGAATCGCCGAGTCTCCTTTCCTGCACCCAGTTATTCCTCCCAATCATGCCATTGTTCGTCGGCGTTTCAAGACCTGGACGAAGGCTAGCCTGTCGGCGGGTGCGGCGGCAACGATCGACAACCACGTAACTGCTCCAGTGCTGCAGCGGAGACAACGATGAACTGTGGCTGATGCACGCGACCGATACGTGCTCTGGCGCAACGTGGCCAAATACAACATATGTATCGAAGTACATCGCCGACAGATGACTGCCCCGGCGCGTCGGCGGCAACAACAACGTACGTATGAGAACATGGTTCACGCATGGATGTGGCACAATCGTGTTAGGTCCTTGTGATGGATGCATGACATCACGCATGCAGCAAATATATGTAAATCATATACTATGGCTCATTGGTTGTATAAAAGTACTTATTTTTCTTTTTGTATAAACATACTCTGTTGTATGCATGGCATTCTCCATTCTCCTTTCAAGCAGAAGCATATAAACTACATACTCCTTTCAAGTTGAAGTATGTAAACTCCATACTCCCTTGCTGAAAATA
>NW_021222877.1:0-2342 GCF_002162155.2 Triticum dicoccoides
AAGGAAAAAATGAAGCGCACAGGATTCAAACCAAGAATCTCCTGGTTCCAGCGTAGCGCTGCCAGCCGCATTCTCATGGAATACGAAGTGGCGTTGTATAAAAAACAAAGGGAGCATATATATTGCATTTGGTATGAATATTGTTTCCGAATGCACTTTAAAAAAATTGGTAACATTTCATATAGAGATATATTTATTATAGTTGATTATAATTTCAAGTTTTATATTGAAATCTTAGCACTCATGTTGAATTATTGATGCAATACAAGTATGCAATGCATTCATCCGCATGCATGTAGCGAATCCTACTGCGTTGCCTGCTTCAATAAAAGAAGTTGACATAGACTTTGTTTTTACAGCCTGTAGCCGTTGTTTCGGCAGAGAATTACTAATGGCGGCTGGATTGAATCCCGTAGTGGTCTTCTGGAGTGGACGTGGGATCCATGTCACGGTGTTGGTGAGCTTCGCAGTGCAGGTCACGCTTCTGCTCTTGGCAGATATTCGTCGACGCACAGACTCGGCCGTGCTCAAGGCCATCATTTGGTCAGCATACATGCTGGCCGACACGACGGCTATATACGCCCTGGGTCACCTGTCCGTGGTTGTCATGTCGCCCGAGCACCGCCTTATGGCGCTCTGGGCACCGCTGCTGCTGGTGCACCTTGGCGGTCAAGATAACATCACCGCATATGCCATTGAGGACAACCGGCTGTGGCTCCGTCACCTGCAGACTTTTGGAGTGCAGCTCCTTGCAGCTGGCTATGTGTTGTATGCGTCTTCCATTCTCTTACACCCATCCTTGCTCCGCTCGGCCACCATCCTCATGTCTGTGGTCGGGGTTCTCAAGTACGGGGAAAGAGTATGGGCGCTCATTGGTGCCAATAGTTGTGCCAGTAGCAGCCTATCCATCACCAGCTACATGGATTTCCATGCTGAGGAGGCAGGTGGTGTTCTTACGGACTATGGTGAGAGGAATATATGGAACGTCAAGAAACTGCTTGTCATGGCTCACTCACTGTTGGACATCCCTAAGAAAATGTTTGAGGGACCGACAGCTTATGTGAAAATTGGCAATGAGAAAAGTTATGACGCAGACCTCATGTTGAAGGTGGTTCAGATGCAGCTGACAATGATGTACGACCTCTTGTACACCAAGGCTGCGGTAGTGCACACCTGGTCCGGCTTCATCGTCCGTCTCATCTCGCTGCCTTTCACTGTGGCCGCACTCCAGGTGTTCAATGCATTGAAAGACCAAGATGTTTACAGAAGGGCAGATGTCAATGTGACCAAAGTTTTGCTCATTGGTGCAGTGGTCCTGGAGGCCGTTTCAGTGCTGAGGTTCATGTTCTCCATGTGGACAGCCGCACTGCTGTATGAAAGGGAATGGTATTCGCTTGGCAGGTTTGTTCAGAAGGCTGAACTGGTCTTCTTCAATTTAGTCAGGAAAATTGGAGGAAGTAAAGAAATCTACTGGTCGGGCTGGTCGGGCCGCATGCGCCAACACGACTTGTTTGTGGTGTCCCAGAATACTAAGCACGGAATAGGCAGCGGACTCGCAAAAATGATGGGACTGGAGGACCTGTGGGATTCAACGTTCTACTCATGGTCCACTGGTGTCTCACCAAATATCATTAGCAAGGTGTTGAAACTAGTGTCGACAACTGAAGCTGGACAGGTTGTTCCGTTATCTGGTGATACTGGAACTGAAGCTGGCCAGGCTGGTCCATCTGCTGGTACTGGAACTGAAGCCAGGCAGGTTGACATCCAGGAATCACGGGGCAGGAATGCCCTAATAAGGAGACACAGCCACTCCTTATGGTTGGAGCTGGAATGGGCCGTGAGATTGGATCTGGATGAGGGCATCCTCGTGTGGCACATCGCCACTGCTGTCTACCTTGACTGGATCACGGGAAATGCTTCTAACGAGACTATCAAAATGTGGAAATTTCGTAGGGCAACAGACGCTCTCTGCAATTACATGTTTTATCTGCTGGTCACCCGGCCCTACATGCTGCCTTACCCTGTTACTCGTCAGAGGTATGTCCAGCTGTGCTATGACTGCAACACTCGACTGAGCAAAGGCCTCTTCGCCCATGACCTGCTCGGTGCCATATTGGAACAGAAGGACGCTTTGATCGGAGGATCTCCAATTCAACTAAATGCTGATGGAGAGATTATTTCTCAGAGCGAAGAAACAAGTGCTGATGGAGCCATTACAAGGGGTCAGAGAAATAGTGTTTCTGGGAGCGGAGGCACTGCTCAGCCGCCGGTCAATAATACACCCGTCCGAGGAACTGCTCGGCCGCCAATCAATAATACAAGGGTCCGAGGAACTGCTCAAC
>NW_021222878.1:0-435 GCF_002162155.2 Triticum dicoccoides
GAAGAAAATACTGGTAGTTACTTTATTGGCATCGGTCCGCAGTTAGCACTGCTGGTTTAGGATCTGCATTGTTAAGGTCTTTAGCTAATTGCTCTGCTATCTGCAATCTTCAAAAGCAAAAAAATGAAGCCTGGAGCAAAACAGAGGAAACTAGATAAAAAAAACAGTACCGCAGGAGCAAAACGGTGCAGCGGATGATGCCAACGTGAATGACGATTAACTTCTCCGACCTTGTGGTAGGCTGAATCTGAATCACATGAATAGGTGACCTTTCTCATTATCCTTTTTCTGAAACCGTTGGCTTAGACTGACATTTTGGAGTAGTTGTGTAAGCTGAAACATGATACTAAGCTGAACAATTTACTGTCCTTTTTTCGCATGAGATCACATTTTGGTAGTCTCTAAGGAAGTTGGAAGATGATGTACTTAAGCTAA
>NW_021222879.1:0-889 GCF_002162155.2 Triticum dicoccoides
TGTGCGTGGGAGCCAGGGCGTGGCCCAAGCACGCCCGCAGAGTTGGGAGGAACCCAGCCGGGGCGTGGAGGAGGGATTGCCATGCCATAGGGGGCAAAGAAACCCATGTATGGGTTGTAAGCCGGCAGGGCATGACCACGACCGCCCGAGTCGCCGCGTCCACGACCGCGCCAACGGCCGCGCCGCGGCCGCGATCACCACCATCAACGTGACGAGAGGGGCCATTGCCACGGCCGTGCTGCTAGTTGGGGGCCCGATCCGAGGGCCGATCCGCGCGTTCACCGGAGCGGTGGCCCGAGCCGCCGTTGTTGGGGAAGTTTGGGGGCCCGGAGGAGCTGCCGGTGTCGGGGGTGCCACCGCTCCCGTGGACGGCGAGCACAGTGGCGCTGGCGTCGGAGGCGCGCTGAGCCTGGTTCTCCTCGGCGAGTTTGACGCGCGAGAAGACCGTCTCGAAGGGTGGCAAGGGAACGGTGTCCCCCAGAACCACACGGATGGTGTCGAAGCGCCCGTCGAAGCCGTGGAGAAACTGCGATGTGAGGTCGACCTCGGTCACGGCATGATCAATGTCTGCGAGGCCGGCAGTGATGAGCTTCATACGACGCGCGTACTCGTCGACGGAAAGGTCACCCTGCTTGAGATTGCGGTACTGTCGATTGAGGATCATGTAACGGGCCGCACGATTGGCAAGGAAGTACTCCTGGATCCGAGTCCAGAGGGCATAGGTGGTGGTGGCGCTGATCACATGGCCAATGATCTGATCGGTAAGGGTGGCGTACATGGCGAGGACGACATGGGTGTCAAGCTCATGGTAGTGGCTGTCGGCATTGGGGGTGGTGGATGCTGGATGAGGTAGGTGACGCCGTAGCGGAGGAGGACCATGAAGAAGAAA
>NW_021222880.1:0-785 GCF_002162155.2 Triticum dicoccoides
AAATACTCGCAACCCGACGTGTTAAAGGGGTTGTCAATCCCTTCCGGGTACGGTGCCTCAAGATAGGCAAATAACGTGAGGTAAAAGTGATAGATAGGATAAATAGATCGCGGAACAAATAAATTGCAGCAAATTATTTTTGTATTTTTGGTTTAATAGATTTGAAAATAAATGCAAAGGAAAATAGATCGCAAAGGCAAATATGATGAAAAGAGACCCCGGGGTCGTAGGTTTCACTAGTGGCTTCTCTCGAGAAAAATAGCGAACGGTGGGAAAACAATTACTATTGGGAAATTGATAGAACTTCAAATAATCATGACGGTATCTAGGCAATGATCATTATATAGGCATCACGTCCAAGATTAATAGACCGACTCCTGTCTGCATCTACTACTATTACTCCACACATCGACCGCTATCCAGCATGCATCTAGTGTATTAAGTTCATGAGAAAATGGATTAATGCAATAAGAACGATGACATGATGTAGACAGGATCTTGTTATCCTTAGTAGCAATGATACATACGTGTCGGTTCCCCTTCTATCACTGGGATCAAGCACCGTAAGATCGAACCCACTACAAAGCACATCTTCCCATTGCAAGATAAATAGATCAAGTTGGTCAAACAAAACCCAAATATCGGAGAAGAAATATGAGGCTATAAGCAATCATGCATATAAGAGATCAAAGAATACTCAAATAACTTTCTTGGATAAAAACATAGATCTGGTCATACACTCAAAGTTCATCGGATCCCAACAAACACACCGCCGAAAGAGTTGG
>NW_021222881.1:0-531 GCF_002162155.2 Triticum dicoccoides
TAGCCGGCCATGTCGTATGTATCTCTGGCTCGTTCCTGCAGTGCCTCCGCTTGTGACTCCGCGGCTAACGGTGTCGTCTCGTCTCTAGCTCATCCTTCCTTGTCTCCTCCTCGCACCGCATCATCCCTATCTTGGGGTTCGTTGTTCATGCACAAGTAGCAACGGGTGCATCTAGGATCAAGGAGGTAGAAGCCCTTGTTGTAGGCGGTCTTGTGATGCGAGGCCTCTAGCAAGGGTGACACCGCCTGAGGGCCAATATCAGCTTATCCTGCATCTCGTTGCAGATCCTCGTTGTCATCTCGAACTGCTCGTAGGTGAACTGACTAGCACTGCAGACGCCGTTGAGGACATTCGGGATGAACACTATGTGTGTGTGTGTCTAGATTATACTGCATCGAGAGCCAACCTCTCTATACTGGGTTGGTCTCTAAATACCACGTGGTTTACATAGCATAGTCTCATGACAAATAGGCGGGCAATTTCTTATAAGTTGAACCACCACAGGGATGTTCACCATTGCGAGGAGACTTA
>NW_021222882.1:0-748 GCF_002162155.2 Triticum dicoccoides
CACCCAACGGCTATGCGCTGCGATGTGCCCTGCGCGGCTCCGCCTTGGGCCCAATTCGGGCGGGCTGGCCCAGGGCAGCCTTACCCGCGCGCTGATATGTTTTCTATTTTCTTTGTTTATTTTCTTGTTTATATTTATAATATTTAAAATCAAATCTCTTTTTTCTATATTATTTGTAAAAGTGTTTACCAATATTTAAAAAATAAGCCAAATTCTGTTGTGTTTTATTTCATTTGTTCGTTCTCTTTTGTATATTGATAATATTTACGAAATATAAACTAAAATGGTGTGTTCTATTTTAATTGTTAATTCTAATATTTCTTATCTTTATTATTTTTGAAATAGTTTTAGTTTGTAAGATAAAATGTTCTGTTTTATTTCACTTCTTCATTCTAATATTTGTTCTCTTCTTTATATTCGAAATATTTCCAAAATGTAAGATAATATGTTATGTTCTATTGCACTTCTTCATTATTTCAATTCTTCATTCCAAATTATAAATTTTATTTTCTGTTTGATACTTGAAATATTATTAAATCAAATGTAGTTGGGACAGTCGCATGCATACCTCCACATGCACCATGTACCAGGAGTAGGTTTATCTTCTCGGTCTCACCAATTCAGACCAAACTGTATGCACACCCTAGGATGACCATGGCAAGCATGCATGACGAGTATCGTTCATTTCCAAAACTCGATGCTTTTTCTAGGATTTTTCCGGCGACAAAACCCTACAACACTGCCCCCA
>NW_021222883.1:0-681 GCF_002162155.2 Triticum dicoccoides
TCTAAGATGAGGATGTTGCAATTTTCATATTTGTTTGTGGTACTTATCCTTTTATATCATTTGTGGACAAGCACTCGATCTATCAAATTGTAAATTTATCGATTCTTCAACAAAAAAAGTAAAACTACTTGTAAGGTACTGAAAATAGAAATTCTAAATTGAGATCGTATATGTGGTACCCCTCCTTTGGGTGAAATAACTGAAAAAATGGCATCCCTACAATTTTTATATCTATCTGGAAGATGGGGCAACACCATTCAGGTGCTTCCATTGCTCATGCCGTATGGAGTGCACACACACACTCCAAGCACCAGCCCATAGCTATAGCTAGGCTCTCACAAGTCTTACCATATAAATGATAGGACTCTCTTATCTTGTGTTGACATTTCTAATGTTATAACTTTAGATTTGTATGGTCGGTCTCTGTTGATGTCCAAATTCACAAGTGTATTATTTTTCAATCTGGGATAGAACAGGATGGATGCCTCAGACCTAAGGGGTCTGTTGGAATGTCTTGATAGTATGTATGTCATGTATACCGATATCATATTCCATCAGTCGAATTTGTTTGTTCTTGTTTTTTAGAAGGCATCTATACAACATTTGATGTATGTCATGTGTGCTTCACACTTTTTCATCACTTCCCAACAACATTTGCGTAGAAGGTGCTGAAATCCTGAC
>NW_021222884.1:0-1425 GCF_002162155.2 Triticum dicoccoides
TATATCTTACTTGGGAGTTAGAAACTGAACAACGATTTACATGTTTACAATATCCTGAGGAGAGACGAGTTGCTGCTGCTGTTTGTGCTTTCACTAGTTTTGCATGTGTATGGTGGTCTGAACATTGTAGATTATATCCTATTCCAACTACTTGGGCTGCTTTGAAAACTGCTATGCGTACGCGTTGGGTTCCACCATATTATCAACGTGAATTGCTTCAAAAATTGCAGCGTTTAAGACAAGGGAAAAATTCTGTAGAAGAATATTATCAGGAATTACAAACTGGCATGATTAGATGTGGTATTGTTGAGGAGAATGAAGCTATGCTTGCACGTTTTCTGGGTGGATTAAATAGAGAGATTCAGACCATTCTAGACTATAAGGAGTATACTAATATCACTCGTTTATTCCATCTTGCTTGTAAAGCTGAACGTGAAGTGCAGGATCGACAAGCATTGGCGCGAACTAACTTCTCTGCAGGCCGACCTTCATCATGGACACCGCGTGCATCTTCTACTTCAACTGCACCAGCACCTCAATTAGGTGCCTCCTCCAGTCGTGATACAAGAAAACAGGCACAACCACCATTATCTGCCAAGAGCACACCTGCTGGGCCTGCACGGAGTTCTTCTTCTTCCATGGCATCAACAGGGCACACAAGTGATATTATTTGTCGTCGTTGTAAGGGAGGAGGTCATTATGCGAGAGAATGCAAATCTCCGCGTGTGATGATTGCTACCGCGGATGGTGGATATGAGTCCGCTAGTGACTATGATGAGGAGACTTTGGCTCTTATTACACGTGAAGAACATGGTGGAGATGATTCTGATCATGAGATGCAATACATGGCTCCTGAAGACGCTGACAGGTATGAATGTTTAGTTGCTCAACGTGTTTTGAGTGTGCAGGTCACACAAGCTGAGCAAAATCAGAGGCACAATTTGTTCCATACCAAGGGAGTTGTGAAGGAACGTTCTGTGCGCGCCATCATAGACGGAGGTAGTTGCAACAACTTGGCTAGCATGGAGATGGTGGAGAAGCTTTCTCTCACCACAAGACTACATCCACATCCTTACTACATCCAATGGTTCAACAACAGCGGCAAGGTTAAGGTAACACGTACTGTTCGTGTGCATTTTAGTATCTCTACATATGCTGATTATGTTGATTGTGATGTGGTACCTATGCAAGCATGTTCCTTATTACTTGGTAGACCATGGCAATTTGATAAAAATTCTGTACACCATGGTAGAAACAATCACTATACTCTTGTTCATAAGGATAAAAATATTACTTTGCTTCCTATGACTCCTGATTCCATTTTGAAAGATGATATTAATAGAGCTAATAAAGCACAACAGGAGAAGAATAAGAGTGAAAATCAGATTGTGGCAAAAGAATTTGAGCAACAAATGAAGCCTAATA
>NW_021222885.1:0-717 GCF_002162155.2 Triticum dicoccoides
GGCAACACTAAAGGTATATTTGATATACATGTAATTGATGTGTACCTTACCAGTACTCGTAGTAACTCCTAGGTATTTGATACCGGTGTCGTTGCTCACATTTGTAACTCACAGCAGGAGCTGCGGAATAAGCGGAGACTGGCGAAGGACTAGGTGACGATGCGCGTCGGGAATGGTTCCAAGGTCGATGTGATCGCCGTCGGCACGCTACCTCTACATTTACCTACGGGATTAGTTTTAAACCTCAATAATTTTTATTTAGTGCCAAGTTTGAGCATGAACATTGTATCTGGATCTTGTTTGATACGAGATGGCTACTCATTTAAATCTGAGAATAATGGTTGTTCTATTTATATGAGAGATATGTTTTATGGTCATGCCCCAATGGTCAATGGTTTATTCTTAATGAATCTCGAACGAAATGTTACACATATTCATAGCGTGAATACCAAAAGATGTAAAGTTGATAACGATAGTCCCACATACTTGTGGCACTGCCGCCTTGGTCACATTGGTGTCAAGCGCATGAAGAAGCTCCATGCTGATGGACTTTTAGAGTCTCTCGATTATGAATCATTTGACACATGCGAACCATGCCTCATGGGCAAAATGACCAAGACTCCGTTCTCCGGAACAATGGAGCGAGCAACCAACTTGTTGGAAATCATACATACCGATGTATGCGGTCCAATGAGCGTTGAGGCTCGCGAAGGATAT
>NW_021222886.1:0-749 GCF_002162155.2 Triticum dicoccoides
TGTGGCAATGACAGGTCATGCAGAGGAAATGGGTTCAACTACCGTAGCACACAGCAGTTTGAATCGCGTTGTCTTAATGCATTAAAAGAGAGCAGGAGCGAGAACATGGGATTGTATCGATATGATCAAATGGTTGGTTGCTTGCCTGATGGTTCGATGCACTGATACGGTTCTTCGTTAGGGTAATCACGGTACTCCTCGGGGACAGAACCTGCCGCAGAGAGCACCGATACACAAACATTACCAAACAGTATGCGACAATATGATGCATGCATGAAACATGGCAATATGAGTGTATTGGGCTAATGCAACTAAAACCAGAAGGGTTTGAACAAATTTGAATCAAGGACTCAAATTTCAAATTCAAATATGGCCTTTTAAAGTGCTTTTCCTTGTTCTGCTTAAAACATCAATTTAACTTGTTTGATCATGCATGAAAATAGTACAGATGGATAGATTGGATTTTTCTGATCATTTTTCATATATAATTTGTCCAATTTGGAGTTACAGAATAAAAGTTATGAATTTTTGAAGTTTAAATAATATTCTGGAATTTCCTGATTTAATTTAAATCCAGAAAATCATTTACTGCGTCAGCCTGACGTCAGTGTGACGTCAGCAGGTCAACGGAACTGGTCCAGGTCAAACCTGACAGTGGGTCCCGCATGTCAGGGTGATTATTTTAATTAAAACTTAATTAAAACTAATCCTGTTTAATTAACAGGGCTGGGCCCCACCTGTCATTGACT
>NW_021222887.1:0-401 GCF_002162155.2 Triticum dicoccoides
GATGAGCTGGTGGATGTGAGGATGGAATGGATCCAATCCAAGGTCAGTTACCTCCTATGGTGGTGGCTAGTCCTATTTATAGAGGCCCTGGTCCTCTTCCCAAATATTGAGCGGGAAGGGATCCCACAACGACCAAATTCAAAGGGCTAAAACTAGTACAGGTTATCCTGACTAAAAGTGGTCTTCGCCTGCCAAAGGTTCTGGTGGTGACGCCGTCTTGGGCTCCACGGTGACCTCCATCCTGCCGTCCTGCTGGTCTTGGTCCTGTTGCACCGATATGGAAAACCTTTGCTTGATGCCTCGGGACTCCTCGTCTGCGCTTGCCTCTTTAGCACCAAAGAGGAACCGAGGACACTACGCGCGCTGGCGCCCGCTTGGCCTTGGTCGTCAGGCTTGCGTCA
>NW_021222888.1:0-8183 GCF_002162155.2 Triticum dicoccoides
AGGCCGGGGGGGAGGGGGGGGGGGGCTGGGCCCGGGGCGCCATGAAAATTTTCTTGCTTGACTGAAGCATGATGTGCAATGTTTGACACTGTAGCTACACTGTAGCAATCATGGGGCCCAAACGTGGCTCCGCCCCTGGTGAAACCCACAAATGTGCACTGAACCTCTTTTAGCAGTGTGTAAACCAACAGCCAAACACAACGAAGGCCAGCATATACAATACCAAAGTAAGTTGACATCTCCTTATCTTCATAAAATTGCTTTTTAGAAAATCTGCAAGCCACTACTAAGGTAAACGATATCCATCATTGTTTTATATTTCTTATTTATAGCTTTGATATACTCTAATTCAAGTCGCAAATAAAAAGCCACTACTAAAAATCATTAGGACTACAGATGTGATCACATTAATACAATATTTTCCAAGATATATATATTAATAAATGGTTTCTATATATTTTTATAACAGGACGACATTAATGAACGATTTCAATATATATTTCATATTCCAGCAAAGCACGGAACTAATACAAGACTTTTCAATATATACTAGTGAGATAAATGCTAATAAATGAGGACAATGAACGATTTCGGTGTATATCTCGTGTTCCAGCAAAGTACGCAACTGAAAGCTACTTTTCCATACGTTACCACCCAGTACACCGAAAGTGTTTTGTCTCTGTATACAACCGATGGTATATGCAGCCAACACCAACCGACGGTAGAGCACCGCTCCGCAGGCCAAAAAAGCTCACGTCGCGTGCTGCGCACCACCGCATCCCATCTCCCCACGCACGGCATTGCTCACTGGCAGCCAATCTCCACCTACGCGTCCCTAGCCAGTCGTTCGTCCATTTCAAAATATATATTTATAATTGATTTCAATAGTATATTTCTCGTATTCCAGCAGAGCACACAATTATAATACAAGATTTTCTAAGGTATATGTTAATAAATGGTTTCTATATATTTCGTTTAATAAGAAGACATTAATAAACAATTTTAATAAATTTCTCATATTCCAGCAAAGCACCTAACTAATACAAGATTTTTCTATATATAATAGCAATATACTATATGCTAATAAATAAAGACATTAATGAATGATTTTGACGTATATCTCGTAGTATTTCAGCAAAGCATGCAATTAAAAGCTGCTTTTGCATGCCTTAACAGTATACTTAACGTGTTTTGTCTGTGTGTACAACCAACAATAGACGCAGTCAACACCAACCGATGGTAGAGCACCGCTCCACAGGCGAAAGAGCTAGCGTCACGCGCTCTGCGCCATCAGGACCATCTCCCTAGGCACGGCATTGCTCACTGACAGCCCATCTCCACCTACGCGTCCCCAGCCCCTCGTCCACGTGTTCCGTCAGCCCGAGTCCGTTTCTTCTCCCCGGAATCCCAGCCCCGCTTCCCTCGTGCGCTTCTGCTTTACCTTGCACGCTCTCTCTCTCTCTAACCTCCTCCTCCCCATTGCTATGCCCGGAATCGAACCCTAGCCTGAGCTTGAGCGCGACCCTGATCCCCTGTTCGCCATGGATCGCCCGCCACATCTTGACATCGACCTCAACGAGCCGCCACCGCCGTCGCCCCCGCATGAGTTCGCTGCCCCCGTTGCTCCTCCTCCTCCGCCGCTGCCACCCGCTAACGTGCAGGCCCACCTGCTGCTGCCGCACCATGCCCGCGAGCTAGCGCTGGCGTACCACCGTGCGGAATCCTGGAGGTTAGCTGCTGCTACGGCCAGTGCGCCCGCGACCGCTGGTTCTTCGCTGGAGGTGCCGCCACCGCCGGTTCTCCAGTCGCCCGCTTTTGCTCCTCCGCCGCTGCGGCCGCCGGTTCTCCGGTCGCCCGCTTTTGCTCCTCCGCCGCTGCCGCCACCGGTTCTCCAGTCGCCCACTTTTGCTCCGCTGCTGCCGCCGCCGCCGCGGCCACCCCAGCTCCCGCCTCCCGCCAACGTGCAGACTCAGCTGCTGCTCGTGCACCAAGCCGGCGACATACCGCTGGCGTACCACCGTGAGGAACTGTGGTGGAGGTCGGCCATTGCGGCCGCGACGGCAGGTTCGTCGGCGGAGGGGCTACCTCCAGCGCCGGTGCAGCACCCGGGAGTAGCGGGGTGGGGCGGGAACCAGTGCGCGTCCTGCGGCCTCTCCGAGCTGCCGGGATCCACCGTCATCTGCGACGCGTGCGAACGTGGGTTCCACCAAGCCTGCGTCCACGTCGCGCGGCGGCCTCCGGTGGGCGTGAACGAGGGGTGGATGTGCCCGGAGTGTGCGACAGGACCCGTGCCGCTCGACATCACCAGGCAGTTATGTCAGCTCCCTCTTGATAATTTCCTTATGGTTTTACATCTGTTTTTGTTCAGCGAATTTTATACATAGCTCTAAGAAGTACGTAGATTGTTGTTCATGCCGTCCGGAATTTCTTGACGGGTAGTAAATCGGACGGAGGGAGAGTACTTTTCAGAAGTTTATATCGATCGCTCATGTTTGGTCTGCTACTTGTTATGATTAATTACACAGATGCACTTGCTTGACTGTTAATAACACAGCATATGAACATGATCTTTGGATTTTTCTGCTTTGCTTGACTGTTATGTTAATAACCGTGTGGCCTAAATGACTTGGTTTAAAACAAATGCTATAATTAGCATCTAGTAGTAAGAGTGCATCATGCATAGTGTTGAGTAATTCGTGGTTTTTGCATGTTTCTCCCTGATTTACTACAAAGAACAGGGTATATGCACCCTTTCACGGCAATGAGGCCAAGCACAATGATAATTCTATTTTGTTCTAGTTGTGGCACTAATTTGATTTATTGCACTGGATTTTTCTTTTTGAGGAATTATTGCACTTCTTTTTCGACACTTGAGGAATTATTGCACTCGAGAAGTATATTCTATGTTTTTTTTTCAGGGCTAAGCGTTTTTTTTAGTCGATTGAGGGGTAAGTGTATATACGCCAATAGTCAGTCGTAGCCTTTACGTGGATCCATAGAAGCCCAAGCCCAAAACAAGCACCGTGAGTTGACCTAGCCCAAAACAAGCCAGTTCAGATCGATTCTGCGCCTGCCGCCGTGCGCGCTAGTCGATCGCCAGACGCCACCGAAGGACACCGCGGCGGCGCCATGACAGCGAGTCCCGCCGTCTCAGCCCGTGTAGATCCTGTTGCCGCGGTGCCGATCCATGCACCATGCCATCATGGAGTACACGAGCCCGGCGATCACTTAATTTATTCCTCCAGCAATGGAGTCTGAAGGTATACCTCGAAGTTATTTTTCTTGTAGATTGTATAACCTATAGTCTAGTTAACGGGCTGGCTTACGACGCAAGACAATTGACTAATTTACAAATTAGATGTGTCTTTCTTGTTTTCCTTGATTTTGCTAAAGCACATCTAGATGTGTCCTAAGTGATCGCCGGGCTCGTGTCCTAAGTGATCGCCGGGCTCGTGTCCATCTAATTAAGTCCTAAGTCGTTGATTTTTGCGGAGATTCATGTGGGTGTTTAATTTTTTTCCTTTTTCTCTTCTTTTTATGTTTGATTGAATCACTTAGTTGTGTAACAAATAGGGCACTCGATGTGCCCTAGACAGACCCCAAGAAAAAAAATTAGATGTGCCTTTTTGTTTTGGGAGATGAGAGATGATTTATGACATTATTTGCTATAGGTACAGAGTTTGCCCAGATGATATCACCATACTGATTGATGAGTTTGATAGTTGTCCAGATAAATTTAATCCAATAGAAAATAAGAACTTTTGAGTTGGGACATCACCAGGCAGTTATCTCAGCTCCCTCTTATCAATCTGCTTATGATTTAGATCTTATTTTGATCAATGAATTTTATATATACTAGCTCTAAGAAGTAGGTAGATTGTTGTTCATGAAACGCCAGTAGTACTAATGGTGAATCCAGTCGAGAACGTAATATGATGTTTGGTTTGCTACTTCTTATTTTTACACAGATGCACTTGCTATCAACATAGCATATGAATCTGGTATGTTCTTTGGATTTTTCTGCTTTGCTTGATTGTTGATAACACTGAGACCTAAATGACTCGGTTTAAAATAAATGCTATAATTAGCAACTGGTAGCAGTGGCTTTCTAAAGCATTGGTGCAGCATGGTACGTGTTGCATCTTCTTTTAGTGGCTACTGAAATTAGGTATTACACGGAGTAATTCATGGTTGCTGCATGTTTCTCCCTGATTTACTACAAAGAACAGGGTGTATGAGTTGCAGCTAATTTAATGTTGTCACCCTTTCACGACAGTGAGGGCATGCGCAATGATAATTTTATTTTGTTCTAGTTGCGGCGCTAATTTGATTTGTGTTACTAGTTTATTGAAGTAGGACACCGGCATGTTTGGGTGACACGGGTACATGCAGTTCAGGCTTAGGGAATTTTAAAATCACCATGACTTGAAATCCGTAGGAGAGAAATTTGTAGTTGTTCTTGTTTTCTTTCAATGTGAAGGTATCTTATTGGTTTCTCTTGCATTGTTGCATGATATTCCTGTATGGCATTTTCTTTATCCAAAATTCTAGTGTGGAAATTTGAACTAGTTCTCTTTAATGTGTATCATGAACTCTTTTGTGGGTTCTCTTTCGGTCCATTAAGTTTGGGGTTAGGTATCACCTAGTATGTTCCAGTAAATTAGCGAATCTACGGGGTTCACAAGAGAAGATGATTTGGCTTGGTGTGATTAATTGGAGAATGGATCACTAGTAGTGAGGTAGAAGGAAATGAAGCATCGGATACGAAGGTGTCTGGCTGCGGAGCTGCGGATGGAAATTAATCTAGAGGAAATGGTAGATGGGGATTCCGTTAGAACAATGGGCCAGCTTTATTGATTGATTGACGATAGTACAATGGACTGGAACAACTGGAATACCACCAACAAAGAAGATCAATGATAAAATCGGAAGTTACATCAATGTCCTTTCGATCTAAACTCTGATGTTTCTCCATGTCTTCGGTGATGAAACCACAAAAGATCAAACCCGCACAAGCCAGGCCAATCATATAGGTTTTGCACAGCCACATGAGTTGCCTAGCTCAAGTGGTGAGAACCTAATATGACTGAAAACCCCTTGCAAAGGCAGGCTGCCAAACTGTTACTCAGACATACAGCTAGTAGAGAAGGCGCAAAGCCCAAATTAACGAGCATTGAGAATCACTAGCTCTATGAGGTAGATCGTGATGGTCACACTAGGGCGAGGATGGAGTTGAAAGACCACCATGGGGCCACCACCACCAAACAGAAGCCTAACAAAGAAGGCACATGAACGCCTAGACAGATAGGCTTACTGATGTATGGTAAGAGAGACAAAAAGAGGATGGGCAGAGTGCTCACATGATCGATGGTTGAATGCACTCATGTACCTCTGGTGCCACCTGCCCAGAGAACTAGTTCTTTCGTATTCACATAATCCAGAAATCTTCTACAAGATTGAACGAAATCTACATTATTTTATCATTAGAATTTGTTGTGAGTCACAACATTGTGGACAGTATCCCTATCTTGCACTACAATGTATGGGACATCAGACAAACATGTACTGCATCTTTCTGCTAGCATCCACGCCTAACCTCTATCACCATGACAGTCTATTTCGGTGCCTCTTTTGTAGTTATCTTCGCATCATTGCTCAATATCAGTGGACACGATTCTTGTTGTTAGCTTTCTTTCTTCAGAAATAGGATTGTCGGCCTTGACCTCTCGACCTCGCTACACATTCTTTAGCTAGATCTCTAAAGGATCTTTTTAATTTGGCATGTCCATGGTTATTTGTTACTCCATCGAGTTTTTTGTTTGCCTTCAACTTCATCCAAAGACACAAAAATCTTCAATTTTTTTGTCTCCTTTATCCAGTAATTTCCTTGGATTGTCACACCCTTCCTTATTTGACCAATTGCATTGAATCCTTTCCATTTCTTTCTTCCCTATGGTCGTCCTAATTCGATCGAGAATGGTCCAACTCCAATATCTTCTCTCACCCATGACTTGTTTTCCCTGATGTTTTTATTTTTCGACAAAGGGTGTTTTTTATTTACTCATAATGTAGCATTGAGTGATACAAGCATAATGAACACACAACCGATCTCTGCATAACTAAGATGCACACAACCACCACTACAGACGCACACAAGGATAACATTGGCAAAAAGAAAAGTCATATAAGATCGAATCTATGCCAAGGTGAAGGAAAGAAAAGAAGAAGTCTAAAGCGACCCAACAACGATGGACGATATATACAACGGCCATCAACACCAACCATCTTTTGACAACATATTACTATGAGAAGGATTCCACAAAGGAAATGCCCTCATCAAAGAAACGACGTATAAGCTTTCATGCCGTCGAATCCACCATCGAAGGCCAGATCATGGGTTTTCACCCTGAAGATCAGGTCCAAGGAAATTGCAAGCAATGCCTTCAACATGGTAATGATGCAAAAGCACCGCCATTGCCAGGTATAACCAACCAAGGTTAGACCTAGGGTTTTCCCCTGGAGCTCAAGACCGGGTACTCCAGAAGCACCGCCCAATCAAAATCATCGTATGTTAGCTCCTCCACTTTCCACGACCTCGGCAACTGCATATGCGCATGGTCATGACGTGAGATATCACACAAGAGATGGCCACGCCCACATGAGCATGCGGTCGAACCATGACAAGATCCGCTTGCCACAACACAACACATACTTTGATGAGGGCGGAAGGTCGGATGCACTGCCCAAATACCAAGTTTGAGACGATTAGGCATATCGACACCATCCTCACAAGTGGCAGTTGATGAGATTTACATGAGACGTCACCAAATGCCGCAACTACCATCGTCATTGCATGCGGCAGCAGATTACACACGAATCGTGTTGGATCTCGAGGTGCAACCCTTCCGTCGACCATTTTTTGGCCGATGCCGCGTCGACGGAGGCAACACTAGTTAGCCAAGCATGACCGATAGTACTCAACATCGCATCGGCCATATCGGGCCCGACGGCTGCGACATCTGTTCCATGGCCACCGTCACATCCCCTTTGGTACACAGGCGACGGTCACGGCATCTACTGCATTGCCACCTCCTCATCCAACCATGCCATAACTCTGAGGAGACACTTTGGGAGCAGTGGTAGCCCCTACTAGATGGAGAGGCTCTCCAGATTGAGGACATGGTGGCTGTGTCGGCTCCCTTTCCTTCGCCACTGGGACACCTGCGGCAAGAAACGCCATCGGGAATAGGAAGGCGTGATGTAGCCCCTGCCCAGCCACGAACTGATGTCGTTGTTGCATCATGTGTGCCATTACTGAGTCAAGTCGTCGCAAAGTACATCGCCAAGGACTATTGGACGAAAACAGGAATGGAGCTCTGCCACCGTCGTCAGCTATGCGGGCAAGCCCGGTTGCCACTCCTGGCAACGACGAGGAGAGGATGCTCAGGAAGACGGCCACTTGAAAATGTGGATCGGCTGGCCACCCGTGTCGTGCAAGCGGAGGATGCGGGGCAGTTTTTGGTTTCCTGCCTTTCCTAACACTACCATTTGGCATTTATGTATACCCTTATAAGGAGTCGAAAACCATTGTCGCGGCTCAAAAATTGTCGTCACTATGTTTCTACTTGTGGATGCTATTGCTAGTTTTAACTATTTCCATTATTTTTCATGAACGGGGTAACTCTTTCTTACACATTACTGTAGATGGTCATTCGGTCTAACTCCTTATAACGGTTCGATTTGAGATGTGAACTTATCTTTCTTTCTGTCGTTCGACCAACTATAAACATAGTTATGATGTGAAATTGGAATCATTCATTGCGTCTGAACAGTAAAAAGCTATTAGGTACTTTCTGATGACTTGGAGTAGCAAACTCTCAAGGTTTAAGACAAATAATGTTTGATCGCTAGTGTCACTTGTATTTTTTGAGTTTTAAGGAACAATGACATAATTCAGTGCATCTTCATAGAAGTCTAAGTGGGACCTTCTACACAACCGATTAGTTAAGTTCATGAGACATTACATTTCAACACACGCATCGATGGTGATTTTCAGAGAGGTATGCCATGGTATCCCCCCATCTAGCCAATGGTATCTATGTGAATTTCTATGTGACGATTTCGCCACACAAAGGGAATTACCTTAGGCCATTAGGGAGATGAACCAAGGAAGAGACATCATG
>NW_021222889.1:0-501 GCF_002162155.2 Triticum dicoccoides
TCTCTCTTGGTGACGATGGCAGTGGCGGCGCATCTGAGGGATCCGGGGTGTGGAGTCGAGGTGCATGCGGGAAGGTGAGGGAAGTGGCTGCCTGGGTGGGGCTACGAATACACGGAGCAGAATCTTTTTTTCAGGGGGCGGAGCAGAATCACATTCATTCGTTCTTCATCCAACGTTCGAGAATATCAGTGAACCAGATGCTTTGGATTCGGCCACGGGAACAGCTGCCCCAGGACAGATCGAACCGGCCCAGTAAAAGCCCACGCGAGAGAAAAAGTGCCATCGACGGCCAGGGATGGCTGAGAGGCGCAATCCAACGGCCTAAATTTGTGGGTGCGTGAGAGGGCTCGGAAAGGGTGCGGTTATACTGTCCTTAATTGCCCCCTCCCCTAAGTGTGCGTTTAAGGCTTGAAGCCCAGGAACTTTGCATGTTAAAGCCCATGTACTAGCTAGTCAGCCCACACTACACGAAACAAACTACCAGGTAGTTTCGGAAGCTGA
>NW_021222890.1:0-759 GCF_002162155.2 Triticum dicoccoides
AGAAATTTCCGCACGACTCTCGTGTCGTCCATGGTGTCGCCGAGCGGGCGGAGCTGTGACGCAAGGCTGGAGATCCGCATGGCGAATTCGTCGACGAGCTCGCCCTCCTTGAAGGCGATGTTCTCGAAGTCCGCCCGCAGCTTCTATGCGTTCGCCTCGCGCACGCGGTTGCTGCCGAGGCGCTGGGTACGGATGGCTTCCCACACCTCCTTGGCGCTTGCCTTCGCCGCGAGCATGCCGTGCATCTCCGGTGGCGTGGCGCGCATGAGGGCTGCCACGGCTTTCCTGTCCTCCTTTCTCTCGATCAGGTCGTCCTCCATGGGAGCCCAGAGGCTCGCCGCATGAAGGTTGCACTCCATGATCAACGCCCACTCGCTGTAGTTCGAGCGCGTGAGCATCGGGAAGGTGATGGGCACGCTACCGCTGATTGCGGTCTCGCGCATGATCTCCCTAACCACGACCTCACCGCGATGGCCGCGCCTGGAGCGGCTGCGCCCTCGCCGCTCCTCCGGAGCCGGCGACTGGGAACCACCCGAGGTGGTGCGTTGCTGCACTCCTTTACCACCGGCCATGGCTACCACAACCAGAGGCTCTGATACCAATTGTTAGCCCAGAACTACTCGCTAGCACTCGAGTACACTGATACACGACCGGCGGAAGAGCCAAGTGCTACTACTGCCTGCGCTCAGCACACTAGCAAAGCACACACACTCACTAGTGCTGCTTACACACACACGCACATTGAAGAGAGAAGCTCAC
>NW_021222891.1:0-1239 GCF_002162155.2 Triticum dicoccoides
TGTCCTACTTCACGTATCACGAGGCAAATCAAGTAGGCGGCATGGCCTGGCCGGTGAGTGCCATTGCACTTACTTGCCCCAGCGATTTTCCGCCTGCATTGTAGAATTCTTTCTCCGAGTCCTGTGAATTAAAGATGGTGCAGACAGAAGTATATCTTATATGCGCACATGTGCATGATCAGAACATGTTTTTACGTGCGTCTACTATAAATCATGACCATTTTTAACACAAATCATGACCATTCATGATTAGTGAATCATACTGTCTTAACTTATGTGAAATCATGTGGAGTAATATAATATAATATAATAGATAGATAGATCCATGTTGTATTATTTTTTGTTTACAAAAAATATCTGTCAGTACACATTTTGATTTATGCATTTGTTTACAAAAAAACAGTAACATTTCATGGTGGAAAGTTTGTATTGTTTCATACTGAACACCAATGTTTTCCCGTAAAAGAAAATAATGCCTACGCATATGCTTTTATATTATTATTATTATTCTTTCAAACTTATTCATATAGTATTTTTGATTGTGCAACCATAATTTTTATTATCTCTCTCATTCCACTACATGCTCTTACTCAATGATTTTTTTATAATGGGTGTTTTTATTAACTCAAAATATAGCATCAAGCGGATACAAAACATAATGAGCCACATCCGGTCTCTGCATAACTAAGATGCACACAGCCAAAAGTAGAAGTCTGACAAAAATAAGATAAGAAAATCGACATATCGACAACAATGAGTCATATAGTTCCGACACTATGCCTCTGTTGAAGGACGGGGTGGAGCGATCTGGAGATTATGCTGCCCTCCATGTTGAGTAAATACCTCCCTGGCCACTTGTTCCAACCGCATAGACACCGCCACGAATAATGGTTGGTACTCTGTTCGGTGTAGCGTACACCATGTAGGAAGTGAGTGCTCACTCCTAGTTACTGAATTATGTACACACTAGTAGAAAAAGGGCCATTTGTCTCAGTTCGTAAGGCCCATTTGTCTCAGTTAGGGAACCGGGACTAAAGGGTCGGTACTAAAGCCATACACCTTTAGTCCCGGTTCTTACACCAACCGAGATAGATGGGGCTCCACGTGGCCGCTGCGGCTTGCCATGGCAGGGGGGCCTTTTGTCCCGGTTGGTAGCACCAACCGGGACCAATAAGCTACCACGCGTCAGCATTTGAGGGGCTAGGGTTTTTGTTTTTTTCTGAAGGGGGGGGGAGAGGG
>NW_021222891.1:1604-15344 GCF_002162155.2 Triticum dicoccoides
GAGAGGGGTTGGGGGTTTTGTATGGGTAATTTTGGGGGGTTTCATATATTGTGTTAGGTAGTAATTAATTAATAGAGAGAAGTGTCCTCTCTTATCTCCGTGCTTGGTCGACGCTACGTACTATATGTATAGAGAGACCCTCGACACGCTAGCCAGTAAGCAAATGAAGGAAACCATTAAGTACAGAAGTTCGTCATGAACATATGCATACAAACATAAGTGATATCGACCTCTCCTTCTCCGAGAGATAGGTCGAACAACAAGTTTCCGTATATCTAACCGGCGCTACTAGCTACATATATACAATATTAAGATCTCTTACAATATAATCCCCTAATTATATATGAACTCAGCTTCCAGATGGTATTCTCCGGCTTTATTGATGACGTGGTCAAGAAAGAATCCCTCCAATTCCTCTTGAATTGCTTTGATGCAATTTTGTGGTAGGAGTTCATCCCGCATCTGCCACATCTAATTTGAAGAAGGGGGTCAATCACTAGTGGAATAACAACCATTTGTCCAGGTTAGTAAGGCTCATTTGTCCCCGTTGGGGAACCGAGACTAAAGGGTCGTTACTAAAGCCCTACACCTTTAGTCCCGGTTGTCGGTGTCAAAACTGGCGGATCCCGGGTAGTGGGTCCCGAACTGTGCGTCTAGGCCGGATGGTAACAGGAGGCAGGGAACACGATGTTTTACCCAGGTTCGGGCCCTCTTGATGGAGGTAAAACCCTACGTCCTGCTTGATTAATATTGACGATATGGGTAGTACAAGAGTAGATCTACCACGAGATCAAGGATGCTAAACCCTAGAAGCTAGCCTATGGCATGATTGTTGTGTATGGAGTTGATTGCCTATGGACTACAACCCTCCGGTTTATATAGACTCCGGATAGGGTTAGGGTTACATAGAGTCGGTTACAATGGTAGGAGATCTTGAATATCCGCATCTCCAAGCTTGCCTTCCACGCCAAGGAAAGTCCCATCCGGACACGGGACGGAGTCTTCAATCTTGTATCTTCATAGTCCAGGAGTCCGGCTAAATGTATAGTCCGGCTACCCGAACACCCACTAATCCAGGACTCCCTCAGTAGCCCCTGAACCAGGCTTCAATGACGACGAGTCCGGCGCGCAAATTGTCTTCGGCATTGCAAGACGGGTTCCTCCTCCATGTCCTTCATAGAAGATTGTAAACACCAAGAGTAGTGTCCGGCTCTGCAAAATAAGCTTCCACATATTGCCGTAGAGAGAATAATATTAACACAAATCAAATCTGCTGACGTATTCCGCAGTGCGTCATCACACTGCAGCCAAGTCCTTCACTCGAATCGTTTTCACTTTTCCACCTCAGCGTGTTTTGCGAGGCGGTTTCCTTGGCACGTCTTGTCAAAGCAGAGATCGTGTACCCCCCTTTTACGGGATTCTCATCAATACGGACGTGGGTAACCCAACCGCGCCACTTATCACGGCGCTTGGGAGGCAAGCGAGTTTTACTAGGCAGGTGGGGACGCACAACCGCATCTACCCATATAAGGGGATAAGGATCCACCTTTTTACCTACGCCTTCTTCCTCCTTTGCCTATCCATCTCCTACGCACCCGAGCTCCAGCGCCCAAGCCCGCACTTCCCACCTAGACCTTCTCCAGCAATGTCCGGAGCGGGAGGCAAGTGGATGGTCTCTACCGCCACGGAGGGCAAAATCAAGAAGCTAAGGAAGGCCGGATACCTGTCCAAGGACATTGCGCACCGGCTTCCCAAAGAGGGGCAGCTTCTCCCCATCCCAAGGCCCCATGAGAGGGTAGTATTTCTCCCCCACTTCCTCCGCGGACTGGGTTTTCCACTCCACCCATTTGTCCGGGGGCTCATGTTCTACTACGGCCTGGATTCCCACGATCTGGCCCCGAACTTCATCTTCAACATCTCGGCATTTATCATCGTGTGCGAGGCTTTCCTCCGCGTCCGCCCTCATTTCGGCCTCTGGCTCAAGACCTTCAACGTCAAGCCCAAGGTGGTGTGCGGCAGCCAGGCGGAGTGCGGAGGCGCCATGGTGGGCAAGATGGCCAACGTCCTATGGTTCGAGGGCTCTTTTGTGGAGACCCTAAAGGGATGGCAATCCGGGTGGTTTTACATCACCGAGCCGCGCGATCCGAAATGGACCGCAGCCCCCGAGTTCCGATCCGGACCACCCACGCGGCTTGTGTCCTGGAAAGAAACGGGCCTGTCGTGGGGTGACGAAAAAGCGGTGACCAGATTGCAAACATGCATCCAGTCCCTGGTGAACAAGCCAGTCTGGCTTGTTAATGTAATCCAGGTTATACTCGTCCGCCGGATCCTCCCGTGCCAACAACGGGATTTTAATCTGTGGGAGTTCGACCCGGCGCAGCATCAAACCCTCAGCAGGCTATTCAAGGGCGCCGAGGCTCCCGCATCCGCTTCCGAGGACCGCGGATAAAGCTCGCAGTGTCACGCTAGCGAGGTAAGCCATCTACACCTTTTACAGGATGTTTAAGCTTTTTTCATAGTTTGACTCTATGCGGGATCTAAACTCCCTTACTTTTGACAGGCTTGGCGGGCCATATCCGGACCGATTAACTGTCCGGCTCCGCTGCCCGAAGACCCAGCCCCAGCTCTACTAGTGAAGCTGCTGGTTCCGGCGCCTTATGTGGTGCCGGAGAAGAAGGCCAAGAAGAAGAAGACCATAGGGAATCGAAAGAGTGCCTGCAACGTGGTGGTGTCGGACTCGTCATCTGACGAGTCCGAGACGCCCTCCTCCCATGAAAACGAGGAGGAGGAAGAAGAAAACTCCCCCCCCCAGCGGAGGAAGGAGAGAAGAGGAAGGCCGCCCCAACAGGGGAGGCCGAGGGGTCTAGGAAAAGGAAGACCCCTTCGCCGGACTACGCCCCCGACGCCGAAGAGGGCGAAGAGGAGTGGCCGAATAGGGCCAAGCGTCCGGCGAAATCGTAAGTACAGATATCAGAGTAACTCATGATGTTCCTTTGTTGCACAGCTTTCCCTAATGTCGAATGTAATTATGCAGTCCGCCCCGGGCCGAAGTCGACGAATTGTCGGGCGGCTCCCTGGACTCATCGGACGTGAACTCAGTTCCGCCCGCTGTCTCCCCCCGCACTACGGACGACACCGAAGTGGCGTCGCGACAAGCCCCGGGCAGGAGGAGGTGGTCCCGAAGGAGCCACAAGGCAACCTCCCGGACTCCAGGAGTGAAGGGGACAAGACCCCCCAGGGCTCCAAGTCCGGCTTTGAGCCGGACACCACCGGAATCTACAACAGTTCCAGACCGCGGTAGGCGAACTCCTTTCAAGAGGAGTAAGCCTTCTGAGCCAGCGTCCTCCGTCCAGTCGGAGGCGCCAGACAATCTGCTGGAGGAGCTTAAGGGCGCCTCCATCGACGAGGAGCACCGTGCCATCATGAGTACGGTGGTCCAGAAGGTTCGGTCCGCCAAAAGCGGACTGACTGAAGCTTATGCTAGCCATCTAACAGGCTTCGAGGTAAGTAAAAATATGTAAAAATATTACCATATAGACAGTAGCCCCTGATGCTCTGTTTGGCGTTCGGAAAGAAAAGCCAAATAGAGGATCTATTAAATATCGCAGGAGTCTAACTAAAAAGGAGTCAATATACGTATGCAGGCTCCACTGCTGGCCACCGCCGCACTGACTGCGGAGGTGGGTGCCCTGAAACAGGGCCTCGAGCGGACCGAGCAAGAGCTCGGCCTTGCCAAACGGCAGCTCGAGGAGAAAGAAGGTAAGAAATACCTTACAGAAAAACTGCCTATAAAAAGACGTGATTGCAAAAAATAACAGGATTGTACTGCTTATTGTAGGGGCCACGACTGAGGTGGCGACCCTCAAAGGGCCGTGGAGTGCACCGAGCGAGAGAAACTTGAGGCCAAGGTCGGCGAGGTGCAGCAGAAGCTTCAGGCTCTCATGAAAAAACATGAGAGTTTGGAGCTTGAGTCCAAGACGCAAGCGTCTGAGCTCGCGGCGGCCCTTGAGACTGCCAAGTCTGCCAAGGCCGAAGCCCAAAAGGCCCTCCAAGAGTTGGAGGAGATGAAAAAGATAGCGGCGGGTAAGGCATTCTTTATGCAAAGCAGAAGTATAAAAGTGAAGTACTTGTTACTTACCCGAATCCGGAGCTCTCCAGGGGCATTCACAGATCTTCCCTGCAGCGTATCCGACGCCGCCGCATTCTACCGAGCCGAAGAGGGCAGCTCGACGGAGAAGGTATTCTGGTCTCAGTATGCTGAGGCCGGACACCCTGTGCCCTTGAGCGACTAGTTGAAACAGCTGGTCGAGCTCCACAAGGCGGCCGAACAGGCCATGAAGGGCTTCATAGTTCGGCTGTGGCCCGGAGAGGCCCTGCCTGGGAGCTACTTCGGGCTGGTGCGGCGACTGGTGGAGGCCTGTCCAAGGCTCGAGGTCATCAAGTGCTCCGTCTGCATCGAAGGTGCCCGTAGGGCCCTTGCCCGTGCAAAGGTGCACTGGGGCAAGCTGGACGGTGAGAAGCTTGTGAGGGACGGGCCACCGCCGGGAAAGGATCATCGCAAGCCCGAGAACTACTATAAGGATGTTCTAGCGGGTGCCGGCCTTGTGGCGGATGAATGTACCAAGGATGTAATTTTTGAATGAACTCGCTCGTGTTTATCCTGTGCGCTGAAAACTTTTTCATATGCGCTAAGCAATGCTTGTTGAATTTAAAATATTACTTCCTGTGCGGCCGTTTATAAAAATTTGAGAGATGGCCAGTCGTCGGCTTCTGCCCCCATGCCACTATTGCTGGGGTGTTCGGGATAAACCCGAGCGCTCTTTTTCCCATAGTTGGGTCCTTCGAGGGAGGCGCTCAACACAACGAACCAGGTAATCAGACTATAATGCTTGAACACTCTCACTTAGCCATAGAACTCTATAATTTTAAATTTCGGCGAAGCCCCTAGATCAGAAGACCGAGTTCGGGGCGCTATCCACGCCTTGGTTGGACAAAGCCGGCTCCTCGCTCGAAGCGGCATAAGTCTTTAGGGACTCGAAAAACCTCTCGAACAGCGACCGGTTTCTCGCCATATCATGACAGTTAGTTTTAGCTTTCTCCACTAAGGTGCTTAACCCAGCTCAACCGGGGCACAATCGCAGTGGTTCTCCTAGTGCTACCTTAGCCGATATAGCGGAACGTAAGGCACCAAAACATAGGAGCCGGGCAAACCCAACTATTGACCCAAATCATGATTCGGAGCCGATGCATATAGTGCTATAAGTTCGGGGTGCCGCACTTGTGAAAGTGTACGGACTTCTCGCGCCATATTTATGGGTACTAAAGCCCCTGACGTATTTTGCCGTACCACAGTGTACGGGTGCAACATATCATAAACACATATATGAAAAGGTGATAATGCGAAAAATAGACAGAAAGCTATGCATTGTTTATAGAGAGGCTATTTATCAGAACGATACAAATAGTGCGGTAAGAAAAAATATTGGACTATTTAGTATGTCCTGACCAGGGGCAGGCCGCGGAATTGTGTTTAAAACAAGTATACCACTCGTAACAGAGACCACCTGGGAGTTCCATAATGCGGCATGGCTTGTCTGCCTCCCTGGATCTTGCATCATTTGTGCGGCAGCCGAATTGCCGAACAGGTCGTCCGAAGTATGGAGTCCTGAAAGTAAGAAAAAATTAAAAAAAGAATCCGGCAGCCCCTAGTACGTTTTAAGCCATATTTTGGGTGTGCCGTTATTGCCCCTTCCCCTGTGCCCATGGCATTTCAAGGGCGTAGTTATGTACGCGAGGTACTGGTTTCGCTATGTCGCGAAAGCTGGGGTTGGGGCTGCATTGCTACGCTTGCTCAGAGTGTGCCAGGCGGTCCTGTTGTGGGTTACTCCGGGCACGCTTAGCAGTGTCTGGCTTTTTAATGGCCGGACTGTAGAATTGCCTGAGAAGGCTACTTTGTACCTCCGCTGCGAGAGCCGCCGTATGCTCCTCCGTACGGAGGGAGCGTTCGGTGTTTCTGTTGACCGTAATTACTCCTCGAGGGCCTCGCATCTTGAGCCTGAGATATGCGTAGTGCGGCACCGCATTGCACTTTGTGAATGCGGTTCGTCCGAGCAGGGCGTGATAGCCACTGCGAAACGGGACTATATCGAAGATTAACTCTTCGCTTCGGAAATTGTCCGGGGATCCGAAGACTACGTCAAGTGTGACTGAGCCTGTACAGTTGGCTTCTACACCTGGTATAACGCCTTTAAAGGTCGTTCTTGTGGGCTTAATCCTGGAGGGATCTATGCCCATTTTCCGCACTGTATCCTGATAAAGCACGTTCAGGCTACTGCCGCCGTCCATGAGGACTCTTGTGAGATGAAATCCGTCGATGATTGGGTCGAGAACCAATGTGGCGAAGCCGCCATGACGGATGCTAGTGGGATGGTCCCTTCGATCAAAAGTGATCGGGCAGGAGGACCATGGGTTGAACTTTGGGGCGACTGGCTCCATCGCGTATACGTCCCGTAGCGCACGCTTCCGCTCCCGCTTGGAAATGTGGGTTGCGTATATCATGTTCACCGTCCGCACTTGTGGGGGAAAGCCCTTCTGTCCATTGTTGTTCGGCGGCTTGGGCTCCTCGTCGTCGCTGTGCAGCCCCTTGTCTCTGTTTTCGGCCCTTAACTTGCCTGCCTGCTTGAACACCCGACAATCCCTGTTAGTGTGATTGGCTGGCCTTTCGGGGGTGCCATGTATCTGGCACAAGCGATCGAGCATTCGGTCCAAACTGGACGGGCCCAGAGTATTCTTTTTGAATGGCCTTTTCCGCTGACCAGATTTATAGCCTTTGAATCCGGCATTGACTATCGTGTCTTCATTGCTGTCGCTGCTAACGCGGCGTTTTTGCATATTCCGACGTGTCCTGCCACTTTTGTCCTTGGTATCCGAATTACCAGGGTTCTTTGATAAGTTGTTACTGCGAGCTAGCCAGCTGTCTTCTCCCGCGCAAAAGCGGGTCATGAGTGTCGTGAGGGCCGCCATGGATTTCGGCTTTTCCTGTCCCAGGTGTCGGGCAAGCCACTCGTCGTGGATGTTATGCTTGAAGGCTGCTAGGGCCTCTGCGTCCGGACAGTTGACTATCTGGTTTTTCTTTGTTAGGAACCGTGTCCAGAATTGTCTGGCCGATTCTTCTGGCTGCTGAATTATGTGGCTTAAGTCGTCGGCATCTGGTGGTCGCACGTAAGTGCCCTAGAAGTTGTCGAGGAATGCGGCTTCCAGGTCCTCCCAAGAACCGATTGAGTCTGCTGGCAAGCTGTTAAGCCAATGTCGGGCCGGTCCTTTAAGTTTGAGCGGGAGGTATTTGATGGCGTGTAGATCATCGCCGCGTGCCATGTGGATGTGAAGGAGATAATCCTCGATCCATACCGCCGGATCTGTTGTGCCATCGTATGATTCGATGTTTACGGGTTTGAAACCCTCTGGGATTTTATGATCCATTACTTCATTCGTGAAGCATAGCGGGTGTGCGGCGCCTCTACACTGGGCTATATCACGACACAGCTCGGAAGAGCTATGTCTGTTGTGTTCGGCCCGGCCAGATTTGTTGTATCCGGAGTGAAGATCATTGTCACATGACGTAGGGCGCCTGCGCGATCCGTAGATCGATCTTGTTCTTCTTGCCTTATCCTCCAGTATGTCTCGCAGGTCGGGCGCATTTTCCTGTGCCTTATTTAAGCGGCGTCGGGGCATGGCTTGGGTGGAGGGCCGAGAGGTCTCTCTGTCGCGGCCGTGAGGTGGCCGGTCTGCCATGTCATGCGCTAGTGATGTAGGTGCTTCCTCCTCTGATCGGGGCAGCGGCCTGCACTTCGGGTAACTCTTGGAGGGGCGTTCGAGTTCATACTCTTCGGCCGCAAGGACTTCAGTCCATCTGCCAGCTAGCAAATCTTGGGCGGCTCTAAGCCGTTGCTGCTTTTTCTTGAGGCTGCTTGGCGTGGCTAAAAGCCTGCATTTAAAACGCTCTTGTTCGGCGGGGTCTGATGGTATGACGAATTCGTCGTCATCGAGGCTTGCCTCGTCTTCGGAGGGAGGCGTATAGTTATCATCCTCGACCTCTCGGTCTGCCGCTCTCTCATGAGGGCTGGCTTCTCCATCTTCCTGTGCCGAATCTTGCTGAGGTGGGTGTTCTTCGGTGTTATCCGGGGTAGTATTATCTCCCATGCCGGATTCACCGTTTTTGCTTTGGCGGGATTTAGAGCGGCGCCACTGACGCCGGCGCTTTGGCTGTTTCTTGGGGGCGTCATCCCCCACTGTTCCATCGCCATCTCCATCTTTTGGAGTATCCACTATATATATGTCATATGACGAGGTGGCCTTCCAGCGCCCTACAGGTGCTGGTTCCTGTTCGTCTCCTACATTGTCGTCCATGCCGTCGATGTCTTCGGAGCTGAAGTCAAGCATGTCGGTTAGATCGTCGACAGTGGCTACAAAGTGGGTGGTGGGTGGGCTTTGAATTTCCTCATCGTCCGTATCCCACCCTCGCTGACCGTAGTCCGGCCAGGGCTCTCCTGATAAAGAGAGAGACTTAAGAGAATTCAGGATGTCGCCAAAAGGCGAATGCTGAAAGATGTCTGCGGTGGTGAACTCCATTATCGGCGCCCAATCGGATTCGATTGGCAGGGGGGGGGTTCGGAGTCCGGGGAGGAGTCCGGATCCTCGGAGTCACGGGTCATGCAGAGTACGGGGCTAGCGTTCGGCTCGATCGCTTTTGGGATCGCGGCCCCCGAGGTGACGTCCAACCGCTCATCCTCGATTGGCGCAATAGGTTCCGAGTTAGGAGTTGGAACCGATGCGTGTGCGGCCTCCAGGACACTGGCCGGGGGCAGAGCTAGATCATGCCCCTCGGGATAGTGCGACGCGCTTGGCCGTGGCTCGAGCCCGTCGAAGATCAAGTGTCTGCGGTTGTCAACCATGTAGTTTAAGCTTCCAAACCTGACTTGATGGCCAGGGGCGTAGCTTTCAATCTGCTCCAGGTGGCCGAGCGAATTGGCCCGCAGAGCGAAGCCGCCGAAGACAAAGATCTGTCCAGGGAGAAAAGTCTCACCCTGGACCGCATCGTTGTTGATGATCAAAGGAGCCATCGGGCCTAAAGGCGACGACACAGAGGAACTCTCAATGAAAGCACCAATGTCGGTGTCAAAACCGGCAGATCTCGGGTAGTGGGTCCCGAACTGTGTGTCTAGGCCGGATGGTAACAGGAGGCAGGGAACATGATGTTTTACCCAGGTTCGGGCCCTCTTGATGGAGGTAAAACCCTACGTCCTGCTTGATTAATATTGATGATATGGGTAGTACAAGAGTAGATCTACCACGAGATCAAGGAGGCTAAACCCTAGAAGCTAGCCTATGGTATGATTGTTGTATATGGAGTTGATTGCCTACGGACTACAACCCTCCGGTTTATATAGACACCGGATGGGGTTAGGGTTACATAGAGTCGGTTACAATGGTAGGAGATCTTGAATATCCGCATCGCCAAGCTTGCCTTCCATGCCAAGGAATGTCCCGTCCGGACACGGGACGAAGTCTTCAATCTTGTATCTTCATAGCCCAGGAGTCCGGCTGAATGTATAGTCCGGCTACCCGAACACCCCCTAATCCAGGACTCCCTCAGGTAGCAAGATGGATTTCTGGCGCCGTTGCCTGGGAGATTCGCGCCAAGTCAAGACATACCAAGTACCCATCACAAACCCTTATCCCTCGCATTACATTATTTTCCATTTGCCTCTCGTTTTCCTCTCCCCCACTTCACCCTTGCCGTTTTATGCGCCCTCTCTTTTTCCGTTCGCCTCTTTTCCGCTTGCTTTGTCGTTATGGCTAGTCCTTTATCTAATCCTTTGTCTCTCGAGAATGAAGTTCTTAATTTTAAACAAAGGGAGGGAGAAAATCTAAAAGATGCTTGGTACAGAATTTGCAACACACAAATTAGATCTACTAGGAAACAATCTACTTTCATTCTTCTTCACAATTTTTATGTAGGCATCACACCTTGGAATAGATATATTCTTGATGCCATTACCGGAGGGAATTTCTTGGGTAGCCATACTTTTGATTCTTATAATGCTATGATAGATCTGTTTGGCCCACCACCTCTTTTGGTTAATGGAACTATTTTAAATTTGGAACATGTGATGCAATGGCTTGAAATTAGTGAAAATAAAGTTTCCACCGTAGAGTTAATTGAAAATTTGGATAGAAAGATCCATAATCAAATTACCCAATACGGATCTAAGTTAGGAGTTGCTCTTAAAAGTTTTAAAGAAAAGGGACCTATGGTTAACGAAAAGATAGAAAAAGGTTCCACTAGAATTGATAAAATTGAGGATATTATTACCAACCTTGGGTCTGCCTTTTCTTCTATTATAAATACTCCGCCTAATGCTAAGATTGCCAAACTAATGTATGTTACGAAAAATAAGGGTGAAACTTCTAATAAGGAAAATGCGGATCTCAAATCCATAAGTGTTCACCCCAATTTTCTCACTATCCTTAAGGAACCTTTTGCTACAAATGATTTTCTTGATTTCGTACCTAGGAGTTTGATAATTAATAAAAACAAAGGAACTCCTAAAAGTTATTGGTGTCTTATTGAAGAATCACCTTCCAAAGACGGCAATACCTAGGTCTATCTTTGCTTTTATGCCTAGCTAGGGGCGTTAAACGATAGCGCTTGTTGGGAGGCAACCCAGTTTTATTTTTATTCCTTGCTTTTTGCTCCTATTTAGTAATAAATAATTTATGTAGCCTCTGTTTTGGTTGTGTTTTTTGTGTTTAATTTGTGTTTGTGCCATGTAGAACCGTTGGGTAGACTTGGGGAAAGTCTTTTTGATCTTGCTGTAAAAAACAGAAACGTTAGCGCTCACGAGAATCGCTGACATTTTTATTTGGAAAGTGATATTTAGATAATTCTTTTTGCAGATGATTAATAGGTAAATTACTCACGTCCAGCAATTTATTTTAGAATTTTTGGGGTTCTAGAAGTTCGCGTTAGGTACAGATTACTACAGACTGTTCTGTTTTTGACAGATTCTGTTTTTCGTGTGTTGTTTGCTTATTTTGATGAATCTATGGCTAGTAAAAGCGGTTATAAACCATAGATAAGTTGGAATACAGTAGGTTTAACACCAATATAAATAAAGATTGAGTTCATAACAGTACCTTGAAGTGGTGTTTTGTTTTCTTTCGCTAACGGAGCTCACGAGATTTTCTATTGAGTTTTCTGTTGTGAAGTTTTCAAGTTTTGGGTAAACATTTGATGGATTATGGAACAAGGAGTGGCAAGAGCCTAAGGTTGGGGATTCCCATGGCACACCAAGGTAAAATTCAAGGACACCAAAAAGCCTAAGCTTGGGGATGCCCCGGAAGGCATCCCCTCTTTCGTCTTCGTCTATTGGTAACTTTACTTGGAGCTATATTTTTATTCACCACATGATATGTGTTTTCCTTGGAGCGTCTTGTATGATTTGATTATTTGATTTTTAGTTTACCACAATCATCCTTACTGTACACACCTTTTGAGAGAGACTCACATGATTGGGAATTTATGAGAATACTCTATGTGCTTCACTTATATCTTTTGAGCTATATGGTTTTTGTTCTAGTTCTTCACTTATATATTTTAGAGCACGGCGGTGGTTTTATTTTATAGAAATAATTGTTCTCTCATGCTTCAATTATATTATTTTGAGAGTCCTTTAGAACAACATGGCAATAATAAAAACTGTCATACAAGTGCATTGAATACTATGAGAAGTTTGATACTTGATAATTGTTTTGAGATATGGAGATGGTGATATTAGAGTCATGCTAGTTGTGTAGTTGTGAATTTGAGAAATACTTGTGTTGAAGTTTGTGATTCCTGTAGCATGCACGTATGGTGAACCGTTATGTGACGAAGTCGTGGCATGATTTATTTGTTGATTGTCTTCCTTATGAGTGGCAGTCGGGGATGAGCAATGGTCTTTTACTACCAATCTATCTCCCTAGGAGCATGGGCATAATACTTTGCTTTGATAACTTGTAGATTTTTGCAATAAGTATGTGAGTTCTTTCTGACCAATGTTGAGTCCATGGATTATACGCACTCTCACCCTTCCACCATTGCTAGCCTCTCTAAATACCGCGCACTTTTCGCCGATATCATACACCCACCATATACCATCCTCAAAACAGCCACCATACCTACCTATTATGGCATTTCCATAGCCATTCTGAGATATATTGCCAGGAAACTTTCCATCGTTCCATTATTATGACACACTTCATCATTGTCATATTTGCTTGCATGATCATGTAGTTGGCATCGTTCACAATTCACTGCATATCCTGGTACATAATTCTTCATACATGTCACTCTTGATTCACTGCATATCCCTGTACACCGCCGGAGGCATTCACATAGAGTCATATTTTGTTCTAAGTATCGAGTTGTAATTCTTGAGTTGTAAGTAAATAAAAGTGTGATGATCATCATTATTAGAGCATTGTCCCATGTGAGGAAAGGATGGAGACTATGATTCCACAACAAGTCGGGATGAGACTCCGGATGAAAATAAAAAAAGAGGAAAAAAAGAGAAAGGCCATAAAAAAAGAAGGCCCAAAAAATGAGAGAAAAAGAGAGAAGGGGCAATGTTACTATCCTTTTTCCACACTTGTGCTTCAAAGTAGCACCATCATCTTCATGATAGAGAGTCTCCTATGATATCACTTTCATATACTAGTGGGAATTTTTCATTATAGAACTTGGCTTGTATATTCCAACAATGGGCCTCCTCAAGTGCCCTAGGTCTTCGTGAGAAAGCAAGTTGGATGCACACCCACTTAGTTTCTTTTGTTGAGCTTTCATACATTTATAGCTCTAGTGCATCCGTTGCATGGCAATCCCTACTCCTTGCATTAACATCAATCGATGGGCATCTCCATAGCCCATTGATTACCCTCGTTGATGTGAGACTTTCTCCTTTTTGTCTTCTCCACATAACTCCACTCATTATATTGTATTCCACCCATAGTGTTATGTCCATGGCTTGCAATCATATATTGCGTGAAAGTTTATAGGTTTGAGATCACTAAAGTATGAAACAATTGCTTGGCTTTTCATCGGGGTTGTGCATGATGAGAGCATTGTTGTGTGACAAAAATGAAGCATGACTAAACTATATGATTTTGTAGGGATGAACTTTCTTTGGCCATGTTATTTTGAGAAGACATAATTGCTCAGTTAGTATGCTTGAAGTATTATTATTTTTATGTCAATATGAACTTTTGTCTTGAATCTTTCGGATCTGAATATTCATACCACAATTAAGAAGAATTACATTAAAATCATGCTAAGTAGTACTCTGCATCAAAAATTCTGTTTTTATCATTTACCTACTCGAGGACGAGCAGGAATTAAGCTTGGGGATGCTTGATACGTCTCCAACGTATCTATAATTTCTGATTGCTCCATGCTATATTATTTACTGTTTTGGACAATATTGGGCTTTATTATCCACTTTTATATTATTTTTGGGACTAACCTATTAACCGGAGGCCCAGCCCAAGATTGGTGTTTTTTGCCTGTTTTAGGGTTTCAAAGAAAAGGAATATCAAACGGAGTCCAAACGGAATGAAACCTTCGGGAACGTGATTTTCTCAATGAACAAGACCCAGGAGACTTGGACCCTCCATCAAGACACAAAAGAGGAGGCCACGAGGTAG
>NW_021222891.1:16144-28632 GCF_002162155.2 Triticum dicoccoides
GCCGTCCACCCTCGTGGGCCCCCTGTTGCTCCACCGATGTACTCCTTCCTCCTATCTATACCTACGTACACCCAAACGATCATATACAGAGCCAAAACCCTAATTCCACCGCCGCAACTTTCTGTATCCATGAGATCCCATCTTGGCGCCTGTTCCGGAGCTCCGCCAGAGGGGGCATCGATCATGGAGGGCTTCTACATCAACACCATAGCCTCTCCGATGAAGTGTGAGTAGTTAACCTCAGACCTACGGGTCCATAGTTATTACCTAGATGGCTTCTTCTCTCTTTTTGGATCTCAATACAATGTTCTCCCCCTCTCTTGTGGAGAACTATTCGATGTAACCTTATTTTTGCGGTGTGTTTCTTGAGACCGATGAATTTTGGGTTTATGATCAAGTCTATCTATGAATAATATTTGAATCTTCTCTGAATTCTTTTATGTATGATTGGTTATCTTTGCAAGTCTCTTCGAATTATCAGTTTGGTTTGGCCTACTAGATTGATCTTTCTTGCAATGGGAGAAGTGCTTAGCTTTGGGTTCAATCTTGCGGTGTCCTTTCCAAGTGACAGTAGGGGCAGCAAGGCACGTATTGTATTGTTGCCATCGAGGACAACAAGATGGGGTTTTCATCATATTTTATGAGTCTATCCCTCTACATCATGTCATCTTACTTAAGGCGTTAATCTGTTTTTAACTTAATACTCTAGATGCAAGCTGGATAGCGGTCGATGAGAGGAGTAATAGTAGTAGATGCAGGGAGGAGTCGGTCTACTTGTCTCGGACGTGATGCCTATATACATGATCATACCTAGATAATCTCATAACTATGCTCAATTCTGTCAATTGCTCAATAATAATTTGTTCACCCACCGTAGAATACTTATGCTCTCGAGAGAAGCCACTAGTGAAACCTATGGCCCCCGGGTCTATCTTTATCATATTAATCTCCAACTACTTAGTTATTTCCTTTGCTATTTTACTTTGCCTTTATTTTACTTTGCATCTTTATCACAAAAATACCAAAAAAATTATCTTTATCATATCTATCAAATCTCACTCTCGTAAGTGGCCGTGTAGGGATTGACAACCCCTATTCACGTTGGTTGCGAGCATTTATTTGTTTTGTGCAGGTACGAGGGACTGGCGCATAGCCTCCTACTGGATTGATACCTTGGTTCTCAAAACCTGAGGGAAATACTTAGGCTACTTTGCTGCATCATCCCTCACTCTTTGGGGAAAACCAACGCAGTGCGCAAGAGGTAGCAAGGGTTCTTTTTTGTCGACGATCTGATGTTTCAACCTTGTTTTCTAGGCGGCCAACACATCGCTAAACTTGGTCATGGCGTGTTTGTTTATCTTCTTCATTGCCAGGTCCTTATCTGGATCTTTATTATCCTTTTCATTACGGTCCGGGAACAAGAATATCTGGTGCAGCTTCTTTAGGAGGGAGGGCCTCATATTATCTATCTTCTATAGTTGTCCGTACAATGCAACCTATTTGATTGCCGTAGCACGATTGCGCTTCCTCGGGCGCTATTGTCTCAAAAATACCGTCGTCCATCTCCGTGACCACTAGTCTAGTACTCATGAGCTGGTTTAGGTGTCGTGGCCTCTTTGCTTTCGGTTCTAGACTAACTCCGCTAGTCTCGGCGCCGGTCTCAGTCTCATCACCGGTCTGCATGTCGGTATCAGTCCCCGATGCGACAACACAGTCGCTGCAACATGGGTAAGGGAGACCACATCAGTGCTGGGGGGTCCGAAAATCGGGACACACTTTCGCGCGTCGCGGGCCGCCTCTCAGACAGCTACTGGGGAGGCGACGGAGTACCTGGGTGCGCGGCGAATCCCCGGGAACTCGGTGACCAACTTCCTTCCCGTGTGGCGCATGGAGACGACGGCGACCCCGGCGAAGAGCAGCTTAGCCGCGAGCTGCACAGCCTCGTCCACCTCCTAAGTTGGGACCTCCGCGCGAGCGTTGCAGGGCGCCGCTCGGATGGCTTCTGGAAGGTGGTTGTACATGGGCACAGGGTGAATCCCCGACGAAGGCGCGCGCAAGTAGACAACGACGTCCCCGACGAAGAGCTGCCCGGCCAGCTCGCCTCACTCTCCTTTGATTAGAAATGAAAGATTGGGAAGAAGCAGACTTGAGCCTGCAGGGAAAGGATAAGGTGACGATGCAGTCTCCACTCGTTCGGGGCGACACGCGTACTGAATGTATGAGAAATGTGACGTGGCAGTGACCCCAAGATACTCCCTCCATTTATTTTTAATCTGCATATAAAGTTTGGTCAAAGTCAAGATTTGTAAATTTTAACTAACTTTATAATAAAAAAATATCAACATTCACAATATGAAATCAATATTACCAGATGCGTCATGAAATGTATTTCCATACTATATAGTTTTGGTATTGTAGATGTTCATATTTTTTAGTATAAATGGGAAGTAGAGGCACACTTCCATATAATGAAGTTTATAATATATGTGCTTATATTGTACTACAATTGTTTGAATAGCTTAGCATATGTTCAGATGTATGATATCTGTAATTTAAGCGCTTGAATTTTACATATAAATATTTATTAATAAATATGTACCCCTATAATAGCTAGGCCGTGCAGTTGCACGGGTAGATGACTAGTGATTACAATCTTGTTTGTGTGCAAGTCAAGCTTATCTAGTTTACACGTAACAACTTGTAGAACATTACAAAATTTATGCTTGCTAATAACTTCTAGAACACTACAACACTTGACATGTAAAAGGAATTTGACGAGTCATGGCCTACTAAAGCAAGTTATATTACTAGTCTTATCTATCTTAACAGACCACACAAGATTACGAACTAAGTACCGTGACAGCCATGCTTATCTAGTTTATGCGTAACAATTTGCAGAAAATTACAAACTTAGTTTCAGAAAAATAGGCAATCTAGATTAGTGTTTGAGCTGTAAAGTGAATAAGATGAGTCATGCATGTTATCACACATTTTTGGTGGTGGAATGATAGTGCAACAACAAGGAACTTTAATGACCAGTCCAAGAATACACTTGTAAGTAGTGCCACCAAACAGAACATACCAAATGATGATTTTTAGAAGCATCCAAGCACTTTCCACACAAACAAATGCCAATTGTGAAAGAGATCATTCCATGGCAACTATAAATAGCCCCATAGCATGACGATCATCCTTCCTCATCCATCATTCTCATTAGTAGAGCGCATCATTTAAGCCAAGCAAGCTGTGGTCAATACAAATCCACCATGAAGACCTTTCTCATCCTTGCCCTCCTTGCTATCGTGGCGACCACCGCCACAACTGCAGTTAGAGTTCCAGTGCCACAATTGCAGCCACAAAATCCATCTCAGCAACAGCCACAAGAGCAAGTTCCATTGGTACAACAACAACAATTTCTAGGGCAGCAACAACCATTTCCACCACAACAACCATATCCACAGCCGCAACCATTTCCATCACAACAACCATATCTGCAGCTGCAACCATTTCCGCAGCCGCAACTACCATATTCACAGCCACAACCATTTCGACCACAACAACCATATCCACAACCGCAACCACAGTATTCGGAACCACAACAACCAATTTCACAGCAGCAGCAGCAACAGCAACAACAACAACAACAACAACAACAACAACAACAACAACAACAACAACAACAACAACAACAAATCCTTCAACAAATTTTGCAACAACAACTGATTCCATGCATGGATGTTGTATTGCAGCAACATAACATAGTGCATGGAAGATCACAAGTTTTGCAACAAAGTACTTACCAGCTGCTGCAAGAATTGTGTTGTCAGCACCTATGGCAGATCCCTGAGCAGTCGCAGTGCCAGGCCATCCACAATGTTGTTCATGCTATTATTCTGCATCAACAACAAAAACAACAACAACAACCATCGAGCCAGGTCTCCTTCCAACAGCCTCTGCAACAATATCCATTAGGCCAGGGCTCCTTCCGGCCATCTCAGCAAAACCCACAGGCCCAGGGCTCTGTCCAGCCTCAACAACTGCCCCAGTTCGAGGAAATAAGGAACCTAGCGCTACAGACGCTACCTGCAATGTGCAATGTCTACATCCCTCCATATTGCACCATCGCGCCATTTGGCATCTTCGGTACTAACTGAGAAGAAAATAACTCTAGTACTAGATATATGAAACACCGTTTTCTCAGTCCATGGTTTGGTCGTTGTAGCGGTGAAAAAATAATGTGACATGCACTATCATGTAAGAACCCGAACTATACTAGTTCAAACTTGGGAATAAAAGACAAACACAGGTCTTGTCTACATATTTATGTTGCATCTATTTATATATTAAAAGTAATATAAGGTGAACCAGGAGCAAGGTAAATATGCTAGAAAATTGCACGTTAATTAGAAATTACTAGCCATCGATCTGGTAAATCTTAACAAATAGAATTATCTTGACCGTTAGATTTATGTAACATATATAATGCTCTGGGCCTCCAACGACTGTACGTGACACATCTGAACGAACATATGTTAATGAAAATATATTTGGTAAATGGTGGGCCCCTTTAAAAAGAGAACTCACGTACATGCACCAACTAAGAAAAACACAACTTCAAAGAAAAAACTAAGAAAAACACATACATGTAAACGGGAAAAGGATGAGATTTTCTCACGTACGTGCTCCCTGGCTCCACCCCGTTGAAAAATATACATCTGGAGGCCACTTTGTTTCCTCATCGAAAAAAACTTACGTTAAAAAGAAGATTGCATGCATCCCAGGGAAAATAGTCAAGAAGAAGTCGGACTTTTCCTTACAAAAACAAGGAACGTGTTAAGTTGACTTCAAAGAAAAAAGGAACATGTTAAGTTAAAAAAAACAAGAAACCTGTTAAGTTAGAAAAAAACAAGGAACGTGTTGTCCTAGGAAAGATATGTGTCAAATCTTACAAAAAAAAGAATACACACACGTACGTTCATGCACTTGGAAAATAGAAAAAAAAGGAAACATCACGTATGTATACACTTCGGAAACTCATTACATGACCATGTCTGATATACTCCTCCAATGCTTAATATTAGTGCCTAATAATTTATATTTAAAATTTAATTTACTGATCAAATATCCCCACTGTTTAAATTTTAATTTGGCACATTATTTGGCTATAGTATGAACCTAAATTTCCTCTTATTATTATATATCATGGTAATAATCCAAAGGCGACTAATCTGCGCCGGCGCACCGGCGCAATCAATTCGGCTGGACACAACGCGGCCGTTTGATTAGATTGCATTTAACCGTCAGATCTGAAATCATTTTCTTTCCAATTAAACGGATTCAACCAAACAGCAGAGGGGAAAACAAAGCAGCGCCGCCGCCAACACTAGCCATGGACGACCGATGTAGCAAAACCTTGAAGAACCGCCGCCGGTCGCCACCCTCGCCGCTGGTCGCCGCCCTCGCCGTCGGTTACCGCCGGTCGCCGCCCTCGCCGCCTGCGTTTCTCATCGGCTTCATGCATGCAACAACATGCACTCGTGGTTGCAGGCTTGCATCTCCGGCTCCGGGGGACATGGCCGCATCTCCGGTAGCGCCCGCCGCCGGCCGCAGCACCTGTCGTTGTGGTCGCGCTGTACCTCGCCGTGTGCCCTCCCGAGGCTCTTGCTAGTTCCAACAAAAAAGATACCTATTGTAGCAAAAAAGTACCGCTTCCAGCAAAAAAGCTTACCGCTACAGCTCGTCACCATCATTATAGCAAAAATGTTAACCCGATGTAGCTTCTGTGGTTGCCGATTGCAGCAAAAAATGACATGGTTGTAGCAAAACACAAAAGAAAAACGCCGGCCGACCGCTGTGTATGGTGGTAACAAACCCTATAGCCGGTGGTAGCGAAAAACTTCATAGTTTGCAGCAAAAAAATGTTGTCACCCGTCGTCAAGGTTGCATCATCTTGAATTATGTCGCAAAAAAATATTGTCGCCGGTAGTAGCAAATGAAGCCGCCGGTAGTAGCAAAACAAGACACTGGTTCCAGCCAAAAAAAAATCAGCGACAAAACCTTTGGTTGGTTCCAACAAAAAAACTTGTCGGTTGTAACATCCCTCGCCGCCGGATGTAGCATCTCCCGGGGCTGGTTGCAACATTCCATAAAAAAAAGTTGTCTATGAGCGCATCCATGGCGACTGCTGCACCGTCAGCAACGAGGGGAAGAGGAGGCAATGAAAATCGTTCGAGTCGTAGCTCCACAGGACGCGGCTACAGCATGGGGAGTCCAAAAATCTGTCACAAGCAACATGCGCCTCGCCATCCTCCTGCGCAGGAGAGAGAAGAAAAAGGAATAAGAGGAAGAAGAAAGGAAACGGGAGAAAGAAAAAAGAAATGATTGGTGGTTGGCTCAGGCAATTAGTCAAACGAGGGGCACGCGGAGCCCCAGGATACAGGGAAATCGAACGAATCGCGCGCGTCCGGCCGGAGACTCGGCCGGACTGCCGACTGGAAACGTTTCCCTAATCCAAAGGCTTTGTCTGAATGACAAGTCGTCTGGGTTACCGGCTAACTAGAAAAAAGATAAATATGATATAGAATTCCATAATAATTAGAAATATCTAGCCTTTAATTATGTAAATAAGAAAATCACAACCGTTGGATTTACTTTAAAGGTAAATTTCTCTAAATTCCCACCATTGCCAGTATGTAGAAACATGTGCCGCTTCAATTCTCCCATAATCACCAATCAATCAACAACACAAAACATACCTCAGTTAAAAATAACTGAACAAAAAAAAGAAAAAAAGAAGAAAGGACAAGATACACGCATGTACACGACAGCCTTGGCTTGAAACACATCAGTAGATCTAGTGTCCGCCTCCCTTACACAGCATAAATTCTAGGGAAGAAAATAATAGTGCAACCTAACCTTATACGTACTATTCTATCCTCACGTCCCATGAGGTTTGCTAGCCTACCGCCGCCGTATCATGCCATCCTCTCCTTTCAGCTCCCATGCTCTCCAGCACCCTCCTTGCCGCGCCACTACTCGCCTAGGGATATTGCTGCTCAGACCGTGGAGCTTAACCTGCTTCTTCTTCAGCAAATATGGAACTGCTTTAGGATCCTTCTCACATCAGCACGTATGGGCCTCATTATACTGCAGCTCCTGGACCTCCTACAATTGGTTGGCTATGGCCAGTTGATCGATGTGCTGAAGTCCAGGTCTGTTTGCTGGCACATATGCTTTGGAAATAGGCCACTATGTTTGTACTTCAAAATTGTTTCTGTATTCTTGAGTGGTACATCCTTTTAAGCGCCAGTTTTTTATGTTAATTCATGCTGACAACACTTAACCTAGCCTTTCATGTTCACGTACTAAATACAGGAGCAAGTAAAAACAACAGACCACCTAATTGCTCTGCATGTTCTACATAGGAAAATTTGTCATGTTCTACGATCGCACCATCCCACCCTTCTCTCTTGGTATGGGCACCAATTGAGGGATTGATAAAACTGAAACGAAGACGTCACAGGGCAGGAAGTACCGCTAGCCTGGTTCGCACTGCAACCTACCCAACGCCATCAGAAACTAGCAACTGAGGCAGGTGTTGATCGATTCTCTCAAATTGCTCTCATGTGAGTACTACCCCTTGCATGTGCGTACATACCTTTGTTGCATTCTCAAACAGATAGAACATGTATGATCGGTGCATGGCTATTTTTCATCACATGACATCCAGATAACAAGCATGAAAGGACTACATTGGAGATCAAAAAATATTGGTTCCTGGCTGGAGTACCACTACCTATGGACTTGTCTCCATAGAATTTGTTCCCAAGATGTTATTTTAATTAACCTCTTTAGCTTTCTTCCATTGCAAACGGTGATGTGCATCATGGTATATACGTGACCATCTTGCACATGTATACACAAGAGGCTCAGACGGAGGAGCTGGATTCTGGACGAGGGAATATGAAGCAGGAGTGAGCGAAGAGTAAATAATGGTGGGAGTACCGATTGGTGTTATGAAGAAAAATGCCATCAAAAGATTGATTAGTGTCATGGAAGATTAATTTCTGAATGCGAATATATATGTTACATTGGTTTGGATCTTTTTGAGATAATTGCACCTAAATTAGGTTCTTTCTTATTTCATATGTATACCTTATTTCAGTAAAAGTTCACAACGAACTTAGTAGGACAAATATAATTTTGTTTGTTCTTTCTTTTGTCCGCCACCAAAGCTCACTTTGAACTCTCTAGAAATGGACAATGATTTATGCATTCTATATCTTCTTGATTGATTAGCCATGACAAGGAAATAAAAGGAGTGACTGATATAGCATAACTTTGGAACGATCTGTTCGTAGAGGTTACTATAAATTAGAGTAGTGTCTGTTGGAATTTTGCTAGTAGGCCTTTGGCCCAAAGCCCAACTAAAATTCTGAAATTCTCTTGGCTCATTTATGCACACATGTGAGTGGAGTGAGTGAGACTAAAGTTTAGTCTCACCCCGGAAGTTGAGAGAGAGTTGCACCTCTTTATAAGGTGAGCTCTTCTACCACTTGTATGAGCATGAGAAGAGGAGAGCTACACGCGCGCTCCTCCTCCTCGCTTGCCACGCCTCGTCACGCCGCGCCGCGGGTTGCGGGATTGAGCCGAGCCGAGGACGTTGTCTATATTTTTGCTGCTCGGGAAAAATTAATGAGTCATTAATTAATAATTAATGGACGCGTTAATTACTGAACCGTTTCCGATTCTTTTGGATCGTGAGGACTCGGACGTGGGGTTTACTCCCACGACCTACCCGGCCCGCACTATATAGTCAGGCAGACGTCTACCCTAGCCGCCGCCGCTTCGTATGGTTTCTCACCACCATTACAGATCATTGCGCCGCTAAGCAAGTTTTCTCCATCCCTCCTTTCGGCGTGCACCGGGAGAAGGGACAGCAGGCCTCCGGAACCCCGCCTCTCGTGATCCTGTACGGGAGAGGGGCGATCAGGTTTTTGGGGAGCGCACTCGCACGACTGCTGGCAGCGACGACTTCGCGAACGACGACTTCTTCCCCGACCTCGGCAACCTCATCCTCGACGACATGGGCGACAACGTCAACGCCGGCGGTGCTACACCCACTGCACCGTATGTTATTCTATCCTTCTTGTTCGAGATCGTGGTAGAATTCATGTTTCTAGTAGATGTGCCCTAGATGTGATCTGTTCATCTACTATGCTAGTTCGCATGATTAGTTTAATCTCTGCTGTTGCTGTCATGATCTATTTCCTATTTATTCGGATTAAATCTCGTAGTAATTTGCTCATTTTTCCAACAATCCAGAAACCTGATTATAGGCAATTTACTCTGAGTGGTTTTGCTGCGCATCTGAAAGCCGCCTGCCTTTAAGGTGGCGCAATATAAGAGGTGGCGCACCAGAGCGGTCTACTGGTTTCAGATCATGGGCTGATATGACGCCACCAAGGGCAATCCTGAGGGCAATCTTAATCCAGCACAGCTGGAAGTTTTCAGGAAGATCAATACCCTCTTTAAAGGCACTCTTCTGAGTGTTCTTGATGACTCCATTGTAGATTCGTATATGTCATTTGACAATGGCAAGAACATGTGGGCTGCGCTCGAGGCCAAGTTTGGTGCCTCGGACGCCGACAGCGAGTTGTACGTCATGGAGCAATTCTATGACTCCAAGATGACTGATGAGCGCCCTGTTGTACAACAGGCTCATGAGATACATTCGCTCGCAAAAGAACTTGAGTACTTCAAGTGTGTGTTGCCGGACAAATTTGTTGCCCAAGGCATCATTGCCAAGCTTCCACCTTCGTGGAACAATTTTGCTACTTCCCTGAAACACAAGAGACAAGAGTTTTTCGTTGCGGATCTCATTGGTACTCTTGATGTTGAAGAGAAGGCGGGAGCAAAGGATACACGTGCTCGAGTTGCTGAGGGAGGTTCTAGTGCCCACATGGTACAGAAGAAGAACTTCCAGCCCAACAAGTTCAAAAACAACAAGAACAAAACTTAGGGCAAAGGCAAGTTTGATACAAAGAACAAGCCATCACATTCTACCAACTTCAAGAAGAGCTCTCATAAGAAGGGGAAGGGACTTTGCCATGTCTGCGGTGTTCCTAATCACTGGGCTCCGAAGTGTTCAAACCGCTTTGAGGAGCGCGAAGATGAGAAGAGCGGCAAGTCCGCTAATGTTGCCATCGGTGATACTGATATGAAGGAATCAGGGTATGGTATTTTTCCTACCATCCTTTCAGTATTCCAAACCCCTGATTGGTTAATTGACACCGGTGCCAATGTACATGTTTGTGCTGATGCCTTCATGTTTTCTTCTTACCAGGCCACTGGGACTTTTCCCGTGCTGATGGGGAACGGGTCACATGACATCGTTCTAGGTGTTGGTACGGTCGATCTGAAGTTTACTTCAGGGAAGACCGTGCGTCTGAAGAACGTTCATCATGTGCCGTCCGTCAATAAAAATCTCGTTAGCGGTTCCCGTTTATGTCGAGATGGTTTTAAGTTTGTTTTTGAATCCAATAAAGTTGTAATTTCTAAGTATGGACAATTTGTTGGAAAAGGCTATGAGAGCGGAGGCTTGTTTCGCCTGTCTTTGTCAGATATTTGCACTAAAATTATTAATAATGTTTGCCACAACAATGAGTCTGATATTTGGCATTCACGACTTTGTCACATTAACTTTGGTTGCATGACGCGGCTAGCCAATATGAATTTAATTCCAAAAATCTCTACTATCAAAGGCTTAAGTGCCAAGTATGTGTGCAAGCTAAGCAACCTCGCAAGTCCCATAAGACTGCAGAGGCAACAGACTTGGCGCCACTAGGGCTTATACATTCTGATATTTGTGAGATGAATGGCGTGTTGACAAAAGGTGGAAAGAGATACTTCATGACGTTGATTGATGACTCCACTAGATATTGTTATGTGTATCTTATGAAATCAAAAGATGAGGCTTTGGCTTTCTTCAAAAACTATAAAGCTGAGGCAGAGAACCAACTTGATCGAAAAATTAAACGACTTAGGTCCGATCACGGTGGAGAGTATTTTTCCAATGAATTTGATCTGTTTTGTGTGAAACAGGGTATAATCCATGAGAGGATGCCTCTCTACTCACCCCAGTCAAATGGGGTAGCCAAAAGAAAGAACCGAACTCTAACTGATATGGTTAACACCATGTTAGACACTTCGGGTCTATCCAAGGAATGGTGGGGGGAGGCGCTAATGACTGCGTGTCATGTCCTAAACCGAGTTCCCACAAAGCATAAGACCATGACTCCATTTGAGGAATGCGAAAGGAAAAGGTTGAAACTCTCTTACCTACGTACTTGGGGTTGTTTGGCGAAAGTCAATATACCAATTCCCAAGAAGCGCAAGTTTGGACCAAAAACCGTGGATTGTGTTCTTCTTCGCTGTGCTTTTCATAGCATCGGCTATAGATTTTTGATAATAAAATCTGAGGTATCCGACATGCATGTTGGTACGATTATGGAGTCGAATGATGCAACTTTCTTTGAGGACATATTTCCTATGAAGGATATGTCGAGTTCATCAAATCAGGAGACACCTACTCCATCTAGTGAGGAATTCACTGTAATTCCTGAACCCACCATTGCGATGGAACACGTTGAGAATCCTGTTGAGGGTGACAATGGAACTCCTGTGAGGAGTAAGAGACATAGGACTACAAAGTCCTTTGGTGATGATTTCATTATGTACCTCGTGGATGACACACCCAGGACTATTTCAGATGCATGTGCATCTCTTGATGCTAACTACTGGAAGGAAGTTGTACGTAGCGAGATGGATTCCATCTTAGGTAACGGAACCTGGGAGATCACTGACCGTCCTTATGGGTGAAAACCTATAGGATGTAAGTGGGTGTTCAAGAAGAAGCTTAGACCTGATGGTACGATTGAAAAGTACAAGGCACGGCTTGTGGCCAAGGGTTATACCCAGAAAGAAGGTGAAGACTTCTTTGATACTTACTCACCCGTGGCTAGACTGACCACAATTCGGGTGCTACTATCACTTGCTGCCTCACATGGTCTTCTCGTTCATCAAATGGACGTTAAGACAGCTTTCCTCAATGGAGAGTTGAAGGAGGAAATTTACATGGATCAGCCAGATGGTTTTGTAGTACCTAGTTAGGAAGGAAAGGTGTGCAAGTTATTAAAGTCTTTATATGGCCTTAAACAAGCTCCTAAAGAGTGGCATGAGTAGTTTGAAAGAACATTAACTGCTGCCGGCTTTGTAGTAAACGATGGTGACAAGTGCGTGTGCTATCGCTATGGTGGGGGCGAAGGAGTTATTCTTTGTCTGTATGTCGACGACATATTGATCTTTGGAGCCAAACTTGATTTAATCAAGGAGGTTAAGGATTTCTTATCTCGCTGTTTTGAGATGAAGGATCTAGGAGTAGCTGATGTTATCTTAAACATCAAGCTGTTGAGAGATGAGAATGGTGG
>NW_021222891.1:29146-30442 GCF_002162155.2 Triticum dicoccoides
AGACCATCTTAACGAGGTCAACTATGGAAGCAGAACTCACATCATTAGAAACTGCCACTGTTGAAGCAGAGTGGCTTCGTGAGCTCTTGATGGACTTACCTATGGTTGAAAAACCAATACCCCCTATCCCGATGAACTGTGATAATCAAACTGTGATCGTCAAGATAAACAGTTCTAAGGACAATATGAAGTCCTCAAGGCATGTGAAGAGGAGACTGAAATCTGTCAGAAAATTGAGAAACTCCGGAGTTATTACGTTGGATTATATCCAAACGTCAAAAAGATTGGCAGATCCCTTCACAAAGGGTCTATCACGTAATGTGATAGATAATGCATCGATGGAGATGGGTCTGAGACCCACCGCATGAGTTGTCCATAGTGGTAACCCACTCTATGTGATCGGAGATCCCGTGAAGTAGAAGTGGGAGACAAGCTGTTGGTCAGCTGGGAGGAGAGTATCCCTATATTACCTATCCCACTCCATGAAGATGCAATACTCTCCTAATCTTCATGGCAGGTTGATACTTATCTTAATGTGTTCCAAGTGGCTTATTCGGGTAAGCAGAGATGTTGTCCTGCAGAACATCTTCTGAGGAACACACCTATATGAATTTGACTATTAACATCGCAGTCTGTGAGAATTGGGTGTTCTCTAATAAATTCATGAAAAGGCCCTGGAGTATGACGTATACGCTCCACCCGCGGGGAAGCCTTGCGGCAGCCCAGTATCGGTCAAGAATTTATGTGAAACTAGTCTCGCAGAAAATTTGTAGTTCAAGGCATAGTCCACTATTCAAGTTGTGATCTAGTGTAGCATAAATCTCTAAGTGGAAGTTCAACTTCACAGTCTCCACTAAGCCCCGGTATATAAACAATGTTTTGGAACTAAATGATGAGATGTGCCAATGAGACTTTGTGGGGGATTGTTGGGATTTTGCTAGTAGGCCTTTGGCCCAAAGCCCAACTAAAATTCTGAAATTCTCTTGGCCCATTCATGCACACATGTGAGTGGAGTGAGTGAGACTAAAGTTTAGTCCCACCCCGGAAGTTGAGAAAGAGCACCTCTTTATAAGGTGAGCTCTTCTACCACTTGTATGAGCATGAGAATAGGAGACCTACACACGCGCTCCTCCTCCTCGCTCGCCACGCCACGCCTCGTCACGACGCGCCATGGGTTCGGGATTGAGCCGAGCCGAGGACAGAGCTATGCACGTTGTCTATTTTTTGCTACCCCGGAAAAATTAATGAGTCATTAATTAAGAATTAATGGACGCGTTAATTACTGAACCATTTCCG
>NW_021222891.1:30458-32645 GCF_002162155.2 Triticum dicoccoides
CCGCCAAGCAAGTCTTCTCCATCCCTCCTTTCGGCGTGCACCGGGAGAAGGGACAGCAGGCCTCCGGAACCCCACCTTTCGTGATCCTGTACGGGAGAGGGGCGATCAGGTTTTTGGGGAGCGCACTCGCGCGACTGCTGGCAGCGACGACTTCACGAAGGACGACTTCTTCCCTGACCTCGGCAACCTCATCCTCGACGACATGGGCGACAATGTCAACGCCGGCGGTGCTGCACCCGCTGCACCCTATGTTATTCTATCCTTCTTGTTCGAGATCGTGGTAGAATTCAGGTTTCTAGTATGTGCCCTAGATGTGATCTGTTCATCTACTATGCTAGTTTGCATGATTAGATTAATCTCTGCTATTGCTGTCATGATCTATTTCCTATTTATTCGGATTAAATCTCGTAGTAATTTGCTCATTTTTCCAACAGTGCCATCTAATAGATGATGTAAATCTCCTCAAGTTTGACGTTGTTGAGCTAATTTACAAAAAAACCTCATCATTATTGGACGTCCTTAACAGCTCAAGAACAAGTTGGGGTCGAACTAATGGATTTTACACTTTTACATTAAACTTTTAGCTAAAGCTAGCAGGTGTTTTTAAACCTGAATTTTTTTCCTCCTGAATTTCTTTGTATTTTCTTATTGACACTATTTATACAATCATCTGACAAAGATTAGCTAAAGCTGTTTGTAGATACGTTGAAACCTGAAAAGCTTCTTTGGTTATCCTTTTAATAGTTCTACATTTATTTTCTCATAGGTCTTAATTCTTATGTAATACCAAGATGCATTGTGGTAGTGTACATGTGTTAAATTCAGGTTGTTATTCACAATTTGCGACAAAATTTAGCTCACGCTACATTTAAATATGTTGAAATGTGAAAGCTCTTTTTCTTCTTCTTTCTACACCTTGCATCGGATTGCATCCCTTTAGTTATCCAACATTTTGTACAACATGTAGAGATTAGGAAGTTCATCATAGTTTGTCTATTTCCGTGCTAATAAATGTATGAAATCTGCATTTCCAAGCTACTAGGATAAGTAAAAAATAATAATTTTATTATAGGATTCAAAAACAGCAGTTCTGAAGTGCACTTTATTTATTTGTGAAAGTGATCACATTTTGTTTCATTTTTCTATAGAAAATCTACTAATACATACTCACGATAGAACTATAAAAGTTCTAGTCCGCACATTGGGCGGGCCACCCGGCTAGTTAGTCTAAAGATAACAAAATGAGTCTGGTATTTGAATTAAATTGAAGTATTTTCTTGGACTTTCAAATTGAGTATTATTAAAGTAGTAAGGACTATCCACATCCTTCGCTTGCCCCTGATCAATTATTTCCAGATAAGCATTCAATTCATCAATCAATTACATTGATTTTAGTGGCTGGTACTTCTCCTCAACATCAGTATATTCACCGTGGCCACTCCAAATCGGCAAGAATGAGGTACCAGTGCTCTGGAGCAGTGCAAGCTAATTGCTTCTCATGTGAAGGGGTGCGGGCGCAGGAGAGGTATTTCTGGTGGGCCAAGGGACTAAGAACCGACCGTGGCAGCGGTACAGACGCCCGTAAAGCCCTATAGTTTGTTTTTGGTTTACAGGAAAAATGCACATCCATACCGGCCTGGGGAATATAGGACCGTATTGGATGGAAAACCATGTCCGGATGGTTGCGAGCGGTTTGAGGGTTAGCTTTTGTAACGCCTGGTTAGTTATGCTATAGCAATTCCCTGCTAATGATGTCACGTCACCATGATTACTGTTGTTAACCTCACAATAATTCAATCCCCTTCAAATTCGAATTTAAAATAAAGGCAAACATAAAAAGTTTTCAAACATTAAAACTAAAATCTTTGAGAGGTGACAAATAATGCATAAGTAATTATGGTGGAGAAACCACACTTTAATCAAATGTTAAAATACTCTAAAATGAAAAAAAACAGTGGCTTAAACTATTATTTAAATGCTTTTAAAATAGTAAAAATCTTCTAACTAAATTATTGGGTACCAAACTTTTGGTGGCAGTGGTATATTTAGTAGAACTAATTTAGATGTTAATTATATAATTTACAAAATTAGAGTAAATTGAAAAATAGGATAAAACGGAAAAGGAAAGAAAAAAGAAATAAAAGCAAAAGGGGGCAACCCCTCGCTGGGCCTCGGCCTAGCTGGCCA
>NW_021222891.1:32954-43438 GCF_002162155.2 Triticum dicoccoides
CCATTGACCCCGTTGCCGTCACCGGATTGCCCGCCGATGTCACCAGGCCTCCTCCCCGCCGCCCGTCTCCGGCTCGCCTCCCCTCTCGCTCCTCTTCCCCGACCCGATCTGGATCGTGAACGAGCAATGAGCTCGAAGCCCCCCTTCACCGGCGCCATCACCGTGCGCCACCACCACCGCCTAAAGACGTCACCGTCGCCGAACCTTGTGTCGCCTCCTCGTATCCCTCCCATACTCACGTCCTCAAGCCAGACCGAGCCCCTTCTCGGCAACGCTGTGAGACGCCCCCGTTTCCCTCCTCTTTCCACCATGTTCACCGCGCCGCCCACCGTGCCCCTCGCCGTGCGCACGCCCACCACCGCACCAGCCCCCGCTCCGCGCACGACCCTACCCGCGCCCGCGCCATGATCCCCTTTTCCGCCCTACCTTCCTGCGCTCGCCGTGGTCCCGATGCTCCCCCGCGCCCTCTTTCGGGGGCGCCGACTGCCCCTGTCCCGCTGCTCGCCGCCGTGCCTCGCCACCGCTCTACTGCTACGTTACTATTGCGCTGCGGCCGCCGCCTCTTCCCGCTGCTCCGCCAGCGCCGAAGCTCCCGATTGGCTCCACCACTTCTCACGTTAAACTGCCGGCCTAAATGGCCTAAGCCCCGGCTAATGAACCCCCACTAACCAACTGACACCGGGACCCACATTCCCTAATTAACCATTTAATAAATTAAAACTCTTAAATTAACATTAGTGTATGACATGTGCGTCCCCTGTTAATTAATAATTTTACTGCTAGTTTTATTAGTTTCTGTTTTTTCTGTATATTTCTTTTGTATTTGAACAGGCTTTATACAATAATATTTAGCGTATCATACACATACAAATGTAATCATAGCATATACATACAAATAGTCTCATCAAATTATGTCATCATCATAATCATCATCCATCACAAAGTGGTCTCTCGTCATCATCTCGAAAATAGCGATACAAGTCTCGATTACTTGCAACTACATCGTCATCCATCTAAACAATGATATACGCGAGAAGAGCTATCACTATGAGTGAGAGCGGAACTATGCAGTACATGAGTTTGTATCCCTCTCTCACATTAGCGTGAACCTAAACTAACTACTAGCTGTTGCTCGGAAACCGGAAACCGGTACACCTGGGCCTGACACTCCGGCCACTCGTTGTATACTCCTGGCATAGCACTTCTTCGCCATCGATGATCTATGCACCTGCATCATCACATGAGTCGATGATATGCAAAATATATAGTTGAGCAACAGAAAGAGACAGACTTGGCAAAAATAGAAGCAACATATCATAAGCATAAATAACAAAGTTCATCATACGCAAAATGCCCTAACTAGAGTGATCTTCGCTAGTCGAGGAGGACGGTTTAATTACATCACAAATAATGTTTCGTCGTGCACAACTCAAAGTTCCGTCATACAGAAAGAATGAACTAAATGGACACATTGTCATATTTTGAAAATCACTCCAACATGTCGTGCCATCCATCCAAGTCAAGGAGATAGTACCCGAGCTTAGTGAAAGGCTTTAGGTCGAGATGCTGAGCGGCTACGCGTGTTCGGACGTCTTCCCACGACATTTTTCCTTCTTCATAGAACATCCCTGTTTTTTCGACGACCTCCTTCATCACTGGTAGAAAAAGGGCCTGTTGTCCCGGTTCGTAAGGGCCTGTTGTCCCGGTTCTGCAACCGGGACTAAAGGGTCGATACTAATGCCCTGTCCCTTTAGTCCCGGTTCAATCCAGAACCGGGACAGATGGGCCTTCATGTGGCCTGTGCGTGGAGCCCAGGCAGGAGACCCTTTGGTCCCATTTGGTGGCACCAACCGGGACCAATAGGCATCCACGCGTCAGCATTTCTGTGGTTGGGGTTTTTGTTTTTTTTGAAAGGGGGGGTGGGGTTTGGGGGTTTTGGGGGGTTAATTTAGGTGTTTCATATATTGTGTTAGCTAGCTATAATTAATAGAGAGAAGTGTCCTCTCTTATGTTCGTGCTTGGTCTTCGCTACGTACTATACATACGTATAGAGAGGACTAGACACGCTAGCTAGCTAGTAAGCAAACGAAGGAAACAGAAGATCGTCATGAACATATATGGATACAGAGAGAAGTGATATCGACCACCTCTCCTTCTCCGAGAGATTGGTCGAACAACAAGTTCTCGTATATCTATCCGACACTACCGGCTACATATATACAATAATTATCTCTTACAAATATAATCATACGGACTTAGGGTCCACATAGTATTCTCCATCTTCAGGGATCACGTGGTCAAGAAAGAATGCTGCAAATTCCTCCTTTATTGCTCGCATGCGAGCTGGTGCTAGGAGTTCATCCCGCTTCCGAAACATCTAATTTAAAGAAGGGGGTCAATACATATATATATGAATGAATGAAACTCAACACAAATGATGGTAATAAAATAAAATTGTGAATGTTATTATTTACGTACTTCATATTGTTCGTCAGTGTAGCCCCGCTCACAGGTTGTGTGGCGGATGGACTCGCAAACATAGTATCCACAGAAATCATTCCCTTGTTCCTGCCACAACCACTTTACAAGAAATAGAGGTCAATCAAACTGATAAGCAAGAATGCCAAATGGTATTGATGAAACTAGCGCTTGAATGACTAGTAGATGCGCGGAACATGCTACTATAGTACTTACTTTCGGCAATCCCGGAGCTTTTCTGGTGAATTTTCTCCAAAGCCTGCCGGACAAAGAAAACAATTACTTGATATATCAGGAAATGAACAAAGTTGCTGATATGGTGGATAATGATCGATTTAACTTACTTCTCGAGTATTTGAGTCATGTCTGCATAGTCATGGGGATCTTTTCGTCTTGAGTCTAAGACGGTTACTAGTCCCTGCTCAAGCTTAATCTCTAGGAGAATATAGTGGAAACTGCACACGCATGCATAACTCATCAATTACATTACTATAACCTTGACTAATATATAACGGAAACCGAATATGAACAAGACAGTAACACTCACTTGAAGTTGTATGGAAAGAGTATTATATCTTTGTTTTCATTTATTACCAACGATCGTAGCAAGTTGGCCTCGGCAGCTGCGGCATGAAATTTAACCTGAGTTGCATCTATGAGATATGTGTTAATGAACCCAATATCACCGACTTGTCTTTTCTTCAATTCGGCGATCTTCAATCTGCATAATATAGTGAGGATGATTATAAATACATGCAATGAAAGAGCTGAGCTATATAGAGAGACTTAATGACAGAAGTAGTACTACTTACAGACAGTAGCAGGCGACCGTTGTTTTATCGAGGGCCAATTGATTGAAAAACTGATAGAACTCCTCAAATGGAACGGGCAACAGTTCAATTCCAACGAGGTCATGCTCCTTTTTAACTTTCACATACAAAGTACTCCTCCCCCCAGAGTCTCTGCAGATTTTCAAGTACCAATCATGCAATCTTCGCATCATCGTTGATAGAGATCTTTCATCTTTGTCGAGAGGCTTCCCGTACTCGTATCTTTGTATCTGCACCTCCAGGGGTTCATAATGTACATCGTCGGGCAGGTAATCTACAAGATTGCTATAACCGGGCACCATTCTCGGATCATTAGCGATGTTGTGGCTAGGCACCTTGAGCGGGGGCACGATTGCTTCGCTTGTTCGCCGAGCTGGGCAATTTGTTTCCCAGCTTGTCGTTCTTTCAGGCTTTGATCACTGGCAATACTTCTCGACCACTCCGCTTCGGCAAATTCCTTTCAAATAATGCGCTCATAGTTTCCTTTCGGCGGAGACTTGGGTGGTTTTGTCATGGCAGCCAGAGTGCGCTTCGCTTTCACCGGATCTACCTTCTCCTCCGGAAGTGGATGTCTCTTTGCTTTCAACCCTTGAAACCAGTCATCCACTTCGGTTTGTGCGATCTCGGTGTTCTCCTCCGGGGTCCTCTCGTATGGTAACTTCTCTGGAGTCTTCAGAGAAGGACCGAATCTATATGTCCTCCCGCCTCTGGTTGTACTGCTAGACGCCGGCCGAGCAGATAGAGCGGTTGTCTTCTTTACTTGCTTACGAGGCGGAGGAGAAGGACTACGACGCGCCGGAGCAGCCGGAGTGGCGGCAGGTCTCTTCCGCCCTTGCTGACGAGGCGGACAAGGAGGAGGCTGGCTGCTCGGGCACGTCGGCGCAGGCGGAGAAGGTGGCGGAGTGCCGCCAAGTGCTGGAGAAGGAGCCGGTCGAGTGCCCTGATCATCACTCGTCATAGGAGGAGGCGGTGGAGGAGGCGGAGTGCCCTGACTTGCCGGAGGAGGAGGAGGAGGCGGAGGCATCCAGTTCGGAAGGTTGATGAGCTCCTTCCGCCATAGGCATGGAGTCTTCAGAGGAGACCCCAACCTTGTCTCCCCTTCACCGGTAGGGTGGTCAAGCTGGAGGTCCTCAAATCCCTCCGTTATTTCATCCACCATCACCCTAGCATATCCTTCTGGAATCGGCCGGCAGAGGAAAAGTTGCGCCGGGTTCAGTAGGATAAACAGAGCCAATAGCCGCCTTGACCTTCAAATTCATCCATTGCGTCACAAGGTGGAAATTTTGAGACTCCGTGATAGCATCCACGGGATAGCTGGCTGGAGCCGTCAAGGCATGCTCCGGCTGAAGCAGCTCGGTGGAAGCCACGCTGCTTCTCCGCTGAGATGGCGGGGTAGCTTCAGGGGAAGCTTCAGCAGTACGTTTGCTGCGATTTGCTTCTCGTTCCTCTATCGCTTGTACCCTTGCTTGCAGCGCCTGCATTTGGGTCTGCTGCACTTTTTTCCTCCTCTCATGGGATTTGTAACCGCCTGCGTCCGGAAACCCAACCTTCCACGGAATGGAGCCTGGCGTGCCTCGTGTCCGTCCAGGGTGCTCAAGATTCCCGAGGGCCATTGTGAGCTCGTCGTTCTCTCTGACTTGAAAGAACGTCCCTTGCTGCGCTGCTTCGATATAGTGCTGAAGCTTCCTGACTGGTATGCCCATTTGATCGTTCGTCCAAATGCACTTCCCTGTTACAGGGTCCAAGGTTCCGCCAGCCCCGAAGAACCAAGTCCGGCAACGGTCTGGCCAGTTAATTGTCTCTGGTTCGATCCCTTTATCAACTAGATCATTCTCAGTCTTGGCCCACTTAGGCCGGGCTACGAGGTAGCCACCTGACCCCGTGCGATGGTGATGCTTCTTCTTTCGCAGCATTTTGCTTGTTTGTCACTGACATCTTCTTACTCTTTTCCGATGTCTTGTGGGCTACAAATGCGGGCCAGTGATCTCTGATCTTCTCATATCTGCCCTTGAATTCTGGTGTCTCATTATTTTCAACAAAATTATTCAGCACTTTGTTCCACCTCCTAAATAGTTCTGCCATCCTCTTAAGAGCAAAAGACTTGATCAATTGCTCTTTAACTGGCTTCTCTGGATTATCCTCTCGCGGTAGGGTGAAATTTGACTTCAGCTTAGTCCAAAGATCATTTTTATGCATATAATTGACATAAGACACCTCAGGGTCTTCTGTAGCCGGCTTAAACCATTGCTGGATGCTGATCGGGATCTTGTCCCTAACCAAAACCCCGCACTGAGCAACAAATGCGCTCTTTGTCCGGAGGGGTTCAATCGGTTGGCCGTCGGGCGCGATTGCTATGATCTCAAACTTTTCATCCAAGCTCAACTTTTTCTTCGGGCCTCGTCTCTTTACCGAAGCTATGCTCGATCCGGAGGGCTAGAAAAAAGAACAAAGACTTAATTAATATGTGTACATACCAAAACAATGAATGCATCAATTAGCTAGTCAGCAGAAGCTTAACTAATATATATACCTGGCCGGACTCGGTTCGGTCATCGGAGACATCATCACGGTCTCCTTCTTGCACCGGCATTGGGTCACCAGAGCCGTCCTCAGGTCTCCTTCTTGCACCGGCATTAGGTCACCGGAGCCATCATAATCAGCTGCTTCCAGACCAGCGGTCTCGTTGAGGAACAACGAGAAGATGGCATCACTTCCTCGTGCGATTATGTCCCCCAACAACTCTTCTTGTACTTCGTCTCGGGCGGTGTCCATAGTTTCTACAAATATTGACAACATGGCAATTATTATTCAAACATGACATATGGATATATTAGTGGCAAAAATGTAGAACTAATACTAATTAGTGGCCTCGACGGTGCTTCTCTAGGGTTTGGGGTGGCCTCGACGTTGCTTCTCTAGGGTTTGGGGTGGCCTCAACAACGCTTCAAGGATAAAAAAAGAAGAGGAAGAAGAAAAAAAAGAGGAGAAGAAAGAATAGAGGAGTAAGAACTCCTCTATTCTTTCTTCTCCTCTTTTTTTCTTCTTCTTCCTATTTTTTTTATCGGGAACGAGGGTCGTCGAGGGTCACCGAGCGATAGAGGAAACCCTAAATAGCAAGTATCGTGGGTGTGAGATACATGTGGCCGTCGGTGTCGGACACTACATCCACGTCCCACAAGTGACGTGGGCGATGCCCACGTCACTTGTGGGACGTGGATGTAGTGTCCGACACCGACGGCCACATGTATCTCACACCGACGATACTTTCTATTTTGGGTTTCCTCTACCGTTTGGCGACCCTGACCCTCGACGACCCTCGTTCCACAAGGGTCGTCAAAACCATAGAAAGAATAGAGGTTGCCTAGTGTCAAAGGATTCAACAAAACCATGTCTTCATCATTAGGCGAAAGTAACAGGTGCATGATGGTACGAAGCTCTCCAAAGTTATTTTGGAATGGAGTCCCAGATAAGATAATTTGCTTTTTGGTACAAAGTTCAGCAAGAACCTTCCAATATCGTTATTTGGAAGGCCTTTGCTGAAATTCATACAAAAAGGCAAATTATCCTATCTGGGACACCATTCCAAAATAACTTTGGAGGACTTCGTCATGCCCTGGTTACTTCCGGCTAATGATGAAGCCATGGATTTCTTCAATACTTTGACACTAGGAAACCTCTTTAGTCCCCTTTAGTCCCGGTTGGTGCCACCAACTGGGACCAAAGGCCTTGTGCTCCCCCGCGCCCAAATGTTTAGTCCCACCTCGCTAGTTGAGATGGAGTCGCACCTGTTTATAAGGTGCGGTGCGCCTTCCCTCTCAAGCTCCTCTCTAAAGCAGGCTTTCGGGCCTAACCGTGCAATCTGTGCATGTGGGCCTACTGAGCCTCCCGCGGGCCTGAATCCTGGCCCATGGTAGGGTTTCTAGTCGTATTCAGGCCGTGGGTGCCCAGTAGGTGGCACTTTTTTTGTTTTTTGTTTTTTTGTTTCTACTTACAACAAAATACTTATAGTTGCTATATTTAATTTTTTTTCCAGTTTTTTTTGTTTTCTGCATTATTTATTTTCATTTGTTTTTTGCTTTATTTTTTAATTCTTTTTGCTTTTAGTTTTAGAAAAATTATAAACTTTCTGTTAGTGCCATTAGTTTTCAAATTTGAAAACACTTTTTTTGTTTTCTTTGTTGCTTTATTTATTTTATTTTGTTTCTACTTACAACAAAATACTTATTGTTGCTATTTTTATTTTTTCCAGTTTTTTTGTTTTGTTTTCTGTATTATTTATTTTCTTTTGTTTTTTGCTTTATTTTTAATTCTTTTTGCTTTTAGGTCAGCAAAATTATAAACTTTCTGTTGCTTTATTTATTTAATTTTATTTCTACTTACAACAAAATACTTATTGTTGCTATTTTTTCCAGTTTTTTGTTTTGTTTTCTGCATTATTTATTTTCTTATGTTTTTTGCTTTATTTTTTTTATTCTTTTTGCTTTTAGTTTTAGAAAAATTATAAACTTTCTGTTAGTGCCATTATATACTTTTTGCTTTTAATTTGAATTCTTTGAAAATTGTTTGAATCACAAGTTTGTGATTAACTTACTAAAAAAATGAGAATAGATGCGCTTATAGAGAAAATTCAACCTAAGTTCCTAGTAAATTTCTATGAATTTCAGAGAAATTCACTATGAATTTAGGTTAAACTTTTCTCTATTAGGGGATCTATTTTCACTTTGAGAGGAGCTCAACAAGGCAGAGAGGGAAGGGCTTATAAACCGGTGTGAGCCCCCTTCGGTTGGCGAGGTGGGACTAAACTCTGCCCGCAACGAGGACCAACCCTTTAGTCCCGGTTTGTGGCACAAATCGGGAAAATGGTCATGGGCCAGGGGTGAGGAGAAAAATTATAAACTTTCTGTTAGTGCCATTAGTTTTAGAAAGTGGAAAGTTGAAAGTTGGCATGGGCCAGGGACTAATGGTCATGGTATTACGAGGGCCGAACCATAAGACATGAAAGCATTTCAAATGAACTCTGAAAAAGTTGAAAGTTGGCATGGTATCATAATTTCATCCACATAGCATGTGCATGTACAAAACAGACAATGGTAGCATGTTCGTGTGTTACAAAGTTGGCATGGTATCATCATAATAGTTTCGAGAGAAAGTCTTCACTTTTTCTTCGCTTGTGTCATTTGCTTATTGTGCCGTAACCATGGACAATCTTCATTGTTTATCAGGATGCTTGGGTCAGCCTTGACATTGAAGGGAGGAATTTCATGAAACTTTTCATAATCTTCAGACATGTCTGTCTTGCCGTCCACTCCCAGGATGTCGCTTTTTCCTGAAAGAACTATGTGGCGCTTTGGCTCATCGTATGATGTATTCACTTCCATATCTTTTCTTTTTCTCGGTTTGGCAGACATGTCCTTCACATAGATAACCTATGCCACATCATTGGCTAGGACGAACGGTTCATCAGTGTACCCAAGATTTTTCAAATTCACTGTTGTCATTCCGTACTGTGGGTCTACCTGTACCCCGCCGCCTAACAGATTGACCCATTTGCACTTAAACAAAGGGACCTTAAAATCAGGTCCGTAGTCAAGTTCCCATATGTCCACTATGTAACCATAATATGTGTCCTTTCCGCTCTCGGTTGCTGCATCAAAGTGGACACCGCTGTTTTGGTTGATGCTCTTTTGATCTTGGGCGATCGTGTAAAATGTATTCCCATTTATCTCGTATCCTTTGTAAGTCAATACAGTCAAAGATGGTCCCCTGGACAACAAGTACAACTCATCACAAACTGTGTTGTCACCTCTGAGACGTGTTTCCAACCAATTACTAAAAGTCCTGATGTGTTCACATGTAATCCAGTTGTCGCACTACTCCGGGTGTTTGGAGCGTAGACTGTTCTTGTGTTCATCGACATACGGGGTCACCAAGGTAGAGTTCTGTAGAACTGTGTAGTTTGCTTGAGACCAAGAATATCCGTCCCTGCATATTATTGAGTCTCTTCCAAGATTGCCTTTTCCAGTCAGTCTCCCCTCATACCGCAATTTAGGGAGACCTATCTTCTTAAGGCCAGGAATGAAGTAAACACAAAACCCGATAACATCCTCTGTTTGATGGCCCATGGAGATGCTTCCTTCTGGCCTAGCGCGGTTACGGACATATTTCTTTAGGACTCCCATGAACCTCTCAAAGGGGAACATATTGTGTAGAAATATGGGCCCCAGGATGACAATCTCGTCGACTAGATGAACTAGGACGTGCGCCATGATATTGAAGAAGGATGGTGGAACACCATCTCGAAACTGACAAGACATTGCGCAACATCACTCCTTAGCCTTGGTACGATTTCTGGATCGATCACCTTCTGAGAGATTGCATTGAGGAATGCACATAGCTTCACAATGGCTAATCGGACGTTTTCCGGTAGAAGCCCCCTCAATGCAACTGGAAGCAGTTGCGTCATAATCACGTGGCAGTCATGAGACTTTAGGTTCTGAAACTTTTACTCTGGCATATTTATTATTCCCATTATATTAGATGAGAAGCCAGTCGTGACCTTCATACTGAGCAGGCATTCAAAGAAGATTTCTTTCTCTTCTTTCGTAAGAGCGTAGCTGGCAGGACCTTTATACTGCTTCAGAGGCATGCCGTCTTTTTCGTGCAAACATTGCAGGTCCTCCCGTGCCTCAGGTGTATCTTTTGTCTTCCCATACACGCCCAAGAAGCCCAGCAGGTTCACGCCAAGGTTCTTCGTCACGTGCATCACGTCGATTGAGGAGCGGACCTCTAGGTCTTTCCAGTAGGGTAGGTCCCAAAATATAGATTTCTTCTTCCACATGGGTGTGTGTCCCTCAGCGTCATTCGGAACAGCTAGTCCACCGGGACCCTTTCCAAAGATTACGTAGTGTAAATCATTGACCATAGCAAGCACGTGATCACCGGTGCGCATGGCGGGCTTCTTCCGGTGATCTGCCTCGCCTTTGAAATGCTTGCCATTCTTTCGACATTGATGGTTGGTCAGAAGAAATCGACGATGGCCCAGGTACACATTCTTCCTGCATTTGTCCAAGTATATACTTTTAGTGTCATCTAAACAGTGCGTGCATGCATGGTATCCTTTGTTTGTCTGTCCTAAAAGGTTACTGAGAGCGGGCCAATCGTTGATGGTCACGAACA
>NW_021222892.1:0-794 GCF_002162155.2 Triticum dicoccoides
TCAGGTAAGATCCTGGGAAAAGACCTGTGGGTTAGGGCCCACTCAAAAGAGACACCGTTGAACGATTGCTTGAAAAGAGAGATTGCACCGATTGAATTAAATGACTCAAAAGAGATAACAACCTCGAGGTATCTTGAACGGATTAAGAATGAAAACATGAATCTCCTGAGATATCTTCAACACTCCAGAACAATTGAATAGCAAGGAGTGGATGATTAAGAGGTGCACCGGCATGAGAAAGCATTTTAAATGAGGAGAGGATATGCTCGACAAAGCTTGAATTGAATCCACCGGAGAAGAAAGAGAACGAAGAATGATGAACTTGTAGCTTCCTTAGCATCTTCATGAGAATCACTGGATAAGAACATTGACAGAAAAGAATGAAGAAACATTACATCCATAAGATGGATACTTGATTACGAAATCTGAGTCCTTGAAGAAAAAGGGTGGGTGGGTGGGAAAACAAGGACAACTTGGGCAGATGGAATAAGCATCATTGAGAAAACTTAGAATTGATCTCGTGAATGTTGAGAATGATCGGATCCACTTGAAGAGAAACACGCCGGTTGAAAAGGATTGACATGACAATCTCGATTATCAAGAAGGATTGGTATTCACATAGAAATATGAGAACACCGCTTAGGAAAGGTATGGAATCAGCATTTGACTTCGAAGCAACTCGAATACCACAACTGAAAACACAACAAAGGATTGGCTTCCAAAATAAGTTGGAACAAACATATGATAGGGATTTCGTCCGAAGTTTTCGTGGTGGGGCCCACACGGGCTCGATC
>NW_021222893.1:0-601 GCF_002162155.2 Triticum dicoccoides
TCAGAGGATGATTTGGAATAGAGCCAATGAGGAATTGGGAATAACCTGATACGAAGCGGATGTTGTTATGTTGTTAGGGAGGTGCCAAAGCAACTCCGAACACGGCCCATAGTGACGGCGGCGCTGCCGTCCGTGGAGGGGGGCCACACCACGGAGCCCCAAGACGGGCGTCTACGCATGCCACAACACTTTCACACATGCATCAGGAGCCGTGCGATGTTTCGGTGGCATAGCCACGCCCCGAAGGCCACCCCGAATCCCAGTTGACCAGGAGATCTAGCCCTTTGACTTTTGCCGGACGTGCTTTGACCAGTGGTCTCTTCCGCCTGGTTGCGACAGGTCTGCCCACAGCAACATCCCCGAACACGGTCTGGACCAAACCCACCACTAGATTCCCTCCGGTTCTACCGCACCCGCACGATTCCCCCCTCCAAGTGACGGCGGCGCTGCCGTCCGTGGAAGGGGCCACACCACGGAGCCCCAAGACGGGCGTCTACGTATGCCACAACAGTTTCACACATGCATCAGGAGCCGTGTGATATTTCGATGGCATAGCTACGCCCCGAAGGCCAACCCGAATCCCAGTTGACCAGGAGATCTA
>NW_021222894.1:0-1818 GCF_002162155.2 Triticum dicoccoides
AAAAAGTTGAAAGTTGGGATGGTATCATAATTTCACCCACATAGCATTTGCTTATTGCGGGAGAAAGTCTTCACTTTTTCTTCGCTTGTATCATTTGCTTATTGCGCCGTAACCATGGATAATCTTCATTGTTTATCAGGATGCTTGGGTCAGCCTTGACATTGAAGGGAGGAATTTCATGAAACTTTTCATAATCTTCAGACATGTCTGTCTTGCCGTCCACTCCCAGGATGTCCCTTTTTCCTGAAAGAACTATGTGGCGCTTTGGCTCATCGTATGATGTATTTGCTTCCTTATCTTTTCTTTTTCTCGGTTTGGTAGACATGTCCTTCACATAGATAACCTGTGCCACATCATTGGCTAGGACGAACGGTTTGTCAGTGTACCCAAGATTTTTCAGATCCACTGTTGTCATTCCGTACTGTGGGTCTACCTGTACCCCGCCGCCTAACAGATTGACCCATTTGCACTTAAAAAAAGGGACCTTAAAATCAGGTCCGTAGTCAAGTTCCCATATGTCCACTATGTAACCATAATATATGTCCTTTCCACTCTCGGTTGCTGCATCAAAGCGGACACCGCTGTTTTGGTTGGTGCTCTTTTGATCTTGGGCGATCGTGTAAAATGTATTCCCATTTATCTCGTATCCTTTGTAAGTCAATACAGTCAAAGATGGTCCCCTGGACAACAAGTACAACTCATCACAAACAGTGTTGTCACCTCTGAGACGTGTTTCCAACCAACTGCTGAAAGTCCTGATGTGTTCACATGTAATCCAGTCGTCCCACTGCTCCGGGTGTTTGGAGCGCAGACTGTTCTTGTGTTCGTCGACATACGGGGTCACCAAGGTAGAGTTCTGTAGAACTGTGTAGTGTGCTTGAGACCAAGAATATCCGTCCCTGCATATTATTGAGTCTCTTCCTAGAGTGCCGTTTCCAGTCAGTCTCCCCTCATACCGCGATTTAGGGAGACCTATCTTGTTAAGGCCAGGAATGAAGTCAACACAAAACCCGATAACATCCTCTACTTGATGGCCCATGGAGATGCTTCCTTCTGGCCTAGCGCGGTTATGGACATATTTCTTTATGACTCCCATGAACCTCTTAAAAGGGAACATATTGTGTAGAAATACGGGCCCCAGGATGACAATCTCGTCGACTAGATGAACTAGGACGTGCGTCATGATATTGAAGAAGGATGGTGGGAACACCAGCTCGAAACTGACAAGACATTGCGCCACATCACTCCTTAGCCTTGGTACGATTTCTGGATCGATCATCTTCTGAGAGATTCCATTGAGGAATGCACATAGCTTCACAATGGCTAATCGAACGTTTTCCGGTAGAAGCCCCCTCAATGCAACCGGAAGCAGTTGTGTCATAATCACGTGGCAGTCATGAGACTTTAGGTTCTGAAACTTTTTCTCTGGCATATTTATTATTCCCTTTATATTCGACGAGAAGCCAGTCGTGACCTTCATACTGAGCAGGCATTCAAAGAAGATTTCTTTCTCTTCTTTCGTAAGAGCGTAGCTGGCAGGACCTTTATACTGCTTCGGAGGCATGCCGTCTTTTTCGTGCAAACGTTGCAGGTCCTCTCGTGCCTCGGGTGTATCTTTTGTCTTCCCATACACGCCCAAGAAGCCTAGCAGGTTCACGCAAAGGTTCTTCGTCACGTGCATCACGTCGATTGAGGAGCGGACCTCTAGGTCTTTCCAGTAGGGTAGGTCCCAAAATATAGATTTCTTCTTCCACATGGGTGCGTGTCCCTCAGCGTCATTCGGAACAGCTAGTCCACCGGGACCCTTTCCAAAGATTA
>NW_021222895.1:0-3231 GCF_002162155.2 Triticum dicoccoides
CGCGCAGGCGAGCGCGTGGACCAGCTGCTGTCCCCACCTGCAGGCGCGGCAGTCGAGAGATTTCGCTCGGGATTGCCGCCTGCAGAGCTGCCGCCTGCACCTGGATCCTCCTCGTGTTCCGCGTCGGCCGGTTGCTGCATAAAATCATGACACACAACAGGATCTCCTCCAAAATTGATGGCAGTATTTGTATGAAAATTAACCAACGGGTTAGCACTAGTTTCATCCCCATGATCAAGAGGCTCATTAGGGACAGAATTTTCAGGAAGAAGAAGAACTTCTGCCCTAAGGAGAGCGCCGGTATTGGGGTTTAGGGAGGCAAAAGGAAACACGGTTTCGTCGAACACGACGTCACGAGATAAATAAACCCGTCCGGCAGCTACATCCAAACACTTGAACCCTTTATGAAGATTGCTATATCCGAGAAAAACACAACGTTTGGAGTGGAATTCAAGCTTCTTGGAATTGAATGGGCGGAGATTAGGCCAACAAGCGCACCCAAAAGTGCGGAGAGCATGATAGTTTGGTTTTTCTTGGAATAGTCGTTCGAGAGGTGTTTCAAGATTTATCACTTTGCTGGGGGTTCTGTTGATAAGGTAGGTGGCAGCTATAAAAGCCTCGTCCCAAAATTTTAAGGGCATGGAGGCATGTGCTAACAATGAAAGTCCTACTTCCACAAGATGCCGATGTTTTCTTTCCGCCGACCCATTTTGTTGGTGTGCATGAGGGCAGGAGACATGATGAGTGATGCCAATTTGCCGAAAAAAGGAGTTTAGACGTTCATACTCACCACCCCAATCTGTTTGCATGGTGATGATTTTACGATTAAAACGTCGTTCAACGAGAGCTTGGAATTCATGAAATATTTTGAACACTTCAGACTTATGTTTAAGAATGTAAATCCAAGTGAACTTGCTGAAATCATCGATGAAACTCACATAATAATTCTTTCTATTAATAGAATCTCGGGCAGGCCCCCATACATCAGAAAAAACTAGCTCTAAAGGAGCATTGGAAACACTACTGGAGTTTGGATAGGGGAGTTGGTGACTTTTGCCTTTTTGGCAAGCATCACATATACTCTCTTTATTCAACTCATTGTTTGAAAAGGAAATTTTATTCTTTCTAAGGACGTGTTGAACGATTGTTGACGAAGGGTGACCTAATCGGCTGTGCCACCTTGATGGAGAGACCTTGGTGGCACCAAACGCCTGCCTGCCCAAGCTTAGAGGTGCAGATGAAAGGGGATAGAGGCCACCCCTACATCTGCCTTGCAGGAGGGTTTTCTTCGTTGCCTTGTCCTTGACAAAGAAATAGTATGGATGAGTTTCAAGAAAGGCATGATTGTCATGAGATAATCGATGAGCAGAGATCAAGTTTTTGGTTGCCTTAGGAACATGCAATATGTCTTTAAGATGAAGATTGCGAGTGGGGGTATGAATATAGGCTTGACCAACATGGCTAATTTTCATACCTGCGCCGTTTGGCATGTTCACTTGATCCTAGCCGGAGTACTTCTCCCTCATGGTGAGCTTGTCAAGCTCACTGGTGATGTGATCTGTGGCCCCTGTGTCGACGTACCAGTTGGTGTCGACCCCGTAGGAGCTGGTGTTGGTGTTGACAGCCGCTGTGCTCTTCTCCTTGGTGAACGCGATGTCGAAGCGGCGGTAGCACTCCATAGCAACATGATTTGGCTTGGAGCAGATCTGACAGAAGACCTCAGGGAGATCGTTGCGGCCTCCTCCTTGGCTGCGACCTCCACGGCCTTGCCCGCGGCCGCCGCCTCCACCTCTGCGGCCGCCTCCACGTCCACCCCCTCGTCCGCCACGGCCACCGCCGCGGGAGACGGCGTTGGCGGAGGAGTGGGAGGATTGATGCCCGCCATCAAACATGGCGAGCCTGTTCTCGAAACCGACGAGGAGAGAGTAGAGCTCGTTCACCTTGATCGGCTCGGCCCTGGCACACAGGGAGGAGACGAAGCCCATGTAGTCGAAGTCGAGGCCGGCAAGTATGTATGACACCATGTCATCGTCGGTGAGGGGCTTCCCAACAGACGCCAGCTCGTCTCCGAGAGCCTTCATGCGGCCGATGTACTCGGCGATAGTGGAGGTGCCCTTCTTGGTGTTTGACAGGGCGATCCTCGTGTTCACCACGTGAGCCTGGGTTTGGGAGATGAACATCTCCGTGATGGCAGTCCATGCTGCCGAGGCCGTGGTGCAATGGGCGATCTGGATCATCACAGGAGGTGAGACTGAATTGAACAGAAAACTCAGAACCTGGGAATCCTGTGCCCTGGCGATCTCGTACGCCGGATTGGGCGCATCTGTTGGCTTGCCCTCCTTGTCCATGAGCTTGGGCGCCGGCTCTTCTCTGGCGGGGTTGATGTAGGCGACGAGCTGAGCACCGCGGATGGCAGCAATGGCTTGAGCACGCCACACCAGGAAGTTGGAGCGATGGAGGCGTTCGGCGATGGGAATGAGGGCTGGTGCAGCGGCGGCGGCGGTGGAGCTTGAGGCCATGGCTAGGGTTTTGGATGTGCTTAGAGGTTAGGCTCTGAATACCATGTAAAAGTGGTTGAAGCGTATGCTTTCGCAGGGACGCATTGCGTGTTATTTATAGAACAGAATACAGGATCGGTAGTTCAGGTTGTTGGTGGATTGATCCTCAAGCTAAAGTCTATACAAGATAGAGATCAATCCTAACCAACCTAAACTACCTAGAGTACAACACACGCAACACGCGTACGTGGTTTATACACCACCACGTACGTATACATTACATTGTCTAACAGCATGGTGCTCTGAATGACTGGAAACTCCATGCTTCTTGCTTGCTGCTCCACTGCCACTCTGGAATCAAGCAACACAAATCGATCAGACTCTCAAGCAGTAGAACAACTCACTTTTTTGATCCAAGCATTGCTACTTTTAACTAGAGAAAAATCGGCAGGAAATATACCTCCACGGGTGTCTAAGGTCTCTTGGCTGGGGCAAGCTCTGAGGTTGGATGAGATCCCCAACAAGCTGGATCGATTCCAGGCAGCGCAATGGAGGAGAAGAAGGGAGCACTCAATGGAGACGGAGCAGAGGAAGACCAACAACAGCAGTCAACAACGCCATGGAGGAGAGGAGGAGATGAGAGGAAGGGAGCACTCAGTGGAGACACAGCCCCACGATCCCTCCCAAGTCGAACAGTGCGTAATAGACAGGGATTCAGAGAAAATAATTACTA
>NW_021222896.1:0-861 GCF_002162155.2 Triticum dicoccoides
GGATTGTCAATCCTGGAAATCGCTCAAGGACGCCCAAACGGTGAGTAATAGTGCATGAAACGGACAAGAATTGGCCAAAATTGTGAGTGTTTATGACCGACACGTAAACGCACCCCGGAGTTCGTCAATCGTGGAAATCACTCCGGGACCCCAAAACTAAGTAATAATGCAAGAAATGGTCCAAAATCGGCCCAAAGTGCGCTTGTTGATGATCGACATGTAAGCGCACCATGGGATTAAACAACCGTGGAAATCACTTTGGGGCCCCGAAATGGTGAGTAATAGTCCATGAAATGGGCCAGCATCGGCAAAAACTGTGAGTGTTGATGACCGACACGTAAACGGACCTTAGGGTTCAACCACTATGGAATCGCTTCGGGACCCCTAAATGATGAGTAATAGTCCACGAATCGCGTCGGAATTGGCAAAAACTGTGAGTGTTGACGACAGAGACGCAAACACACCCCGGGGATTGTAAATCGTCTAAATCGCTCTGGGACGCCAAAACGGTGAGTAATAGTACACAAAACGGACCAGAAATTGGCCAAAATTGTGAGTGTCATTGACCGAGACGTAAATGCACCACGGGGTTCGTAAATCGTGGAAATCACGCTTGGACCCAAAAACAGAGTAATAGTCCAAGAAACGAGCGAGAATCGGCCAAAACTGCAAGTGTTGATGACCGACACGTAAATGCACCCTGCGGTTCGTTAACCGTGGAAATCACTCCGGGGCCCCAAAACAGTGAGTAATAGTCCATGAAACAGGCCAGAATCAGCAAAAACTGTGAGTGTTGATGACTAACACGTAAGTGCGCCTTGGGGTTCAACAACTACGGAAATCACTTCAGGACCAGAAAAC
>NW_021222897.1:0-1838 GCF_002162155.2 Triticum dicoccoides
GGGGGGGCTGCCATCTTGGTGATGGGAGGGGGAGATGGGAGGGGGAGGAGGAGGGAGAGACGCCATCTTGGTGACATCCACACTCACTCCCACGATCATCATGTCGGTCCATCCATGCACCCATGTACCAGTGTGTCATGTACGCTAGCTCATACCTGCGTGTCAAAGAGAAGCGTCGTCTATAAAACCAAGGCACTACCTACACGTACTCGTAGCAGATCGAGCAGAGCAGCTGAGTAGCACAGAGTAACAGAAACACAGTGACATATATAGGAGTACTTGGCTGGCGCGTCGATCAGTAGCTATCACTGGTGCAAAGTGGCGGCAGTTGCAACTGATTAAAAGTACGCGTTTGCACGGTATGATTCCTTACTAAATCTGCTCGACATATGTAAGCATTCTCCTATTTTTGCTGCCCTTCGCCTTCATATGTAAACTTATTAGTGGCAAGGCGAAGGTGGAGACGTGGAGTGCGGACACTGAATTCTTGTGTCCAGCTGCTAAGTGCTAAATCTGGAACCTCCACCTCTTGTTCGTTTCTCACTCCCACCATCATCATGTGTTAGTGTGTCATGCACTCATGCACGCTCGTACCTACTCCTATAAAACCAAAGAGAAGCCGTCGCCTATAAAACCAAGGCTCTACGTAGCAGAGCAGAGCAGCCGAGTCACACACAGCAACACACTGACATACACAAAACAGTAGACGAGAGCAGATCCATGGCTCGTTCTCCTCTGCTCGCGGCAGCAGTAGCACTCGTGGTGGTGGCAGGGGCCTATGCGGCTTCAGAGCAGGACGAGCTGAAGTTGAGGCCGCCTCCGGTGGCGCCCTTCGACTTCTACAAGCGGAGCTGCCCCAAGGCGGAGTTCATCGTGCGGGACTTTGTCCAGGACGCCGTCCGCAAGGACGTCGGCCTCGCCGTGGGCCTCCTTCGCCTCCGCTTCCACGACTGCTTCGTCCAGGTATATACCTTGCCTTGCCTCCCATCAATCCATTAACCGGTTCATGCATCTCAGGCATGAACGCGCCGCGCATGCATGCAGGGCTGCGACACGTCGCTGCTCCTGGCGCCGGGGGAGCAGCAGGCGCCGCCCAACCTCAGTCTCCGCCCTTCCGCCTTCAAGGCCATCAACGACATCCGGGACCATCTGGAGCGCGAGTGCCACGGCGCCATCGTGTCCTGCTCCGACATCCTGGCGCTCGCCGCTCGCGACTCCGTGGTCGCCACCGGCGGGCCCGACTACCGCGTGCCCCTCGGCCGCCGCGACAGCCCCTGGTTCGCCACGCGGGACCAGGTGTTCGAATTCCTCCCGCGGCCGTCCTCGAACGGGACAACCTTCCTTAACGTGCTCCACAAGCTTAGCCACAACCTCGATGCCACCGACCTCGTCGCGCTCTCCGGCCGCCACACCATCGGCGTCTGCACCTCCTTTGAGAAGCGGCTCTACCCACGGCCGGACCCCACCATGAACCCTTCCCTCGTCGCCAGCCTGAAGCAGACGTGCCCGGCGGAGGGCACCGTCGCCCGCACCGCGCTGGACGTGGGCACGCCCAAAGTTCGACAACCAGTACTACGTCAACCTGGAGAAACGGGAGGGGCTCTTCGTGTCCGACAAGGACCTCTTCACCAACACCATCACCCGGCCCATCGTCAAGCGCTTGGCGCGCAGCCAGCGTGACTTCTTCAACCAGTTTAGCGTGTCCATAGTCAAGATGGCCCAGATCAAGGTTCTCACCGGCGGCCAGGGCCATATCTGCACTCTCAACAGTTGTGTGCGGTGCATTTTGTCATATTTTTTATTGTGGCGGGCGGAGCCAGGGGGACGAGGGGGGCCAC
>NW_021222898.1:0-1550 GCF_002162155.2 Triticum dicoccoides
GGGGATCTAGCAGTTGGGTTATCTTCTTTTCTTTTGGCTTCGTCCGTAGTCGGACCATATGTGCGTACTCCGAATGATGTATGAATTATATGTTCATTGTGTGAAGTGGCGATTGTAAGCCAACTCTTTATCCCATTCTTGTTCATTACATGGGATTGTGTGAAGATGACCCTTCTTGCGACAAAACCACCATGCGGTTATGCCTCTAAGTCGTGCTTCGACACGTGGGAGATATAGCCGCATCGTGGGTGTTACAATCACAAAGTAATTAATAGAGGGCAACAAGCATTTTGTCATGACATAATTTAAAGTTTGACTAGTTTTTTGTAGGGGTGGGCATAAAAACCGACGAACTGAAGACAGAACCGATGCTGAAACCGAGAAAACCGAAATTTCGGTTTTTAATGCAAGTACAAGAAAATTCTGTTAGTATCTCTGGTAACCAAACTCAAGTCCTTCGGTTCGGTATAAGCATGGTAACCGAACAGAAAAACCGAATATAGGCATGGATACGTGAATGTACATCCAACAACGAGCTGCTCCCGCGCTAGGTAGCCTCGATCGCATGCATTCACGTGTCCCGACAAAAGAAAATGGGCCAAGGCGCCGAGCCGACGAGCGACAACCTGCATGCAAGGCCCAAGCTGCCAAGCTGTTATGGCTTCCATTTCGCCTGCATGCAAGGCCCAAGCTGCTAAGCTGTTGTGGCTTCCATTTCCTGTGCGTACGAGGCGCTGGTGGCAGGTGGTTTCTCCCTCCTCGGCCAGCCACGCACAATGAGGTAGATAGCTAGTCTATATAGAGCGGGGGTGGATACTGGAAAGAAAGATAGACACACAATAGATTTGTGGCCACATTTGGTAAATACGGTATAAACCGATTACCAAACCGAAATGCTCGGTTAACCGAATTTTCGGTTTTCCATTTTGCGGTGTTAATTTCGGTTTTCATCTTTGCTAACCGAATTGACAAAATAACTGAACGGTAGAAAACGAATTTTCGGTTTATACCAAATGCCAAGGCCTAGTTTTTCGGAAGGACTCTACATATCTAGCTACGCACCAAGACATGGTTCATAAGCTTGGTGTTCCATTCTGAAGTCTCCTTCTATCTTCGTCTCTTGTTCGCAGTGGAACATCGCCCCCTCCTTGTGGACCTGCTGATTGATGATATTGGCGAACATATTCCAAAGTCGTTCATGCTCTGTTCAGAATGGAGCAACCATATTGTCGTACTCCTTCTCTTTGGACCACTTGGCCAACAATGAATGGCTTCCCAAAAGGGGACCTGCGTGCATAGAATTTTCTATGAGGACCCACTAGTAGAAAAAGGGCCTACAGTCCCGGTTGGTGAGGGCCTTTAGTCCCGGTTCATGAACCGGGACTAAAGGGTCGGTACTAATGCCCTGACCCTTTAGTCCCGGTTCAATCCAGAACCGGGACAGATGTGCCTCCATGTGGCCTGTCGCTGAGCCCAGGCAAGAGGGCCTTTGGTCCCGTTTGGTGGCACCAACCGGGACCAATAGGCATCCATGCGTCAACATTTCTGTG
>NW_021222899.1:0-966 GCF_002162155.2 Triticum dicoccoides
GAAAGTCATGGAGCACTAAGATACAACCACACCCATTGTGAAAATGTAAAGTGGTATTTTTGCAAAAAAAGAAGAAGGAAAGTGGTATTATTCTCAAATTATACTGAGGACGAACTTGAAGTTAATGGTCAGGCGAGGCATCATGCATGGCTACGCAGTTAATTGGGCCTAGGTGGTATAGCCCACTTGTGGCCATGATGGGCATCTGAGGATATCTCATGTTGCCCATATAGATCATGCATCGTTATCTTTTGCGTTTCTTTCTGCTTAGAGTTGTCAGACATTGTGTTTTACTTATGCAGGGAAGACTTTGTGTTTTGTTTTTTTAGTAAAATAGAGATCAGAGAGGCGGGCCTCTTTATCTCTATTTGCAAAAAAGTCCCTACAGTTTGTTGAAATCAACCCGCGGTCCATCTATAAGTCATAACGAACCGTTTTTTAACTTTTTTTGAAAACCCCCTGAGATTTCAGGTAATCAACCCGCCGTCCATATTTAAGTCATACGAATCGTTTTTTTTGTATTTTAACAGAAAACTCCCTAACCTTTCGGTTAATCAATCCGCAGTTTATCTAAAACAAAATTATCCATATCTTTTAAACCGTAACTCCGATTTTAACATATTATATATGAAATTTGATTAGAAAAATGTGTAGAATCTAAATATGCTGTTACTTTTAGCTGTTAAATATTTCTAAACTATTAATTTGGGTGCAAACTTAATCTATAGTGCACGGTCCGTTTTTCTTTCGCACCGGCGGCGATCCAAATTGCAAATAAACACACATTAAAACCAGATTGAGTGGGAAAAAACATTGATAACCACGCATACACAACTCTGAAAAACCTCGCGGGAAAAAACAACACTTTTCTCATCTTATTCTGAGCGATTGTGTGCGTGCGAGCGCGCGTGTGTGCGTGTGAGAGAGAGACGCCTTAGGACTGACCACATTCAAATGCATTTTCGT
>NW_021222900.1:0-1248 GCF_002162155.2 Triticum dicoccoides
TTGGAGTCTTGTTGTGCCTGCGTAAATTTGTGTTTATCTGACCTTTTCTATGCGAACTGACAGGTGGGACCCACAAGGAACATGGTCAATTTAACTAGTCAACATGGCGCCACGCAGACTATTTGGCCGGTCAACAGAGTGCAATCCGATGCTGAACCGTGAGCAAGTGACCGTATAATCACCGCAAAACGTATATAGTGACCGTAATCAGCTTATTCTGAAGTTCGGTAACCGTATTATGCTTTTCTCTCTGTAGGCCCTCCAAAACTACATCTCTACACGTTCTCGCATGTTACATCTAACAACTATGCAATACAGCACTACTACTACACTCTAACACAATAAATCATATGTGTTTTTAATTTTACTAGATATCATATTGTTACTTAATTATTCAGTTTGCATACATTAAAATTGCATTTGAAATGTATGGCCAGTATCATCTACCACGCGGGAAAAATCTCGCCCTTTCCTGTTTAATCGGGTTTGTATCGATGGATCGTGCGAAACAGCAAAACTATAGTACTATACAGTACAAGTGACAGTTCACTGGGTCGTCGTGTCGTGTAATCCTCCGTCGTAAGAGTGGAGCGCTCGCTTTCATAAATCTTCTAGTCCCTTTTGCCGACATGTGGGACATCAAGCTACCAGGTCCACGTGCCATACCAGAATACAGTGCAGAGCAGCCAGGGTGAAGCACCCCAGTCATGGCGCCGGTGTTGTAATGAGCAATGAGGCGTCAAATCACAAAGTTGCACCTTTCCTGCAGTTAAGTTGGAGGGACAAAGTAATAATGCTAAAAAAGAAGTTGGAGGGACGAAGCAACCATCATTTCACTCGTTCCTGAATTCGCTTCTCCCTCATCTTCTTCAACTTAACCACGTGTTGCTTCTGTCGTTGTTCTACCTCATGTGGGACGCAGACCGGCTTCGTAAAGCACTAACACGTGGGACCACAAGTTATCAAACCGCCAGGACAAAGTCCTCTAAAAATAAGGAACCTCCCCCGCCATCTGCGTGGCAAAATCACCTCCTTTTTACTAATCTTGATTCTACAATTTTTTAGATCAATATAATTGAGATTTGTATAGATAGCACACAGGAGAAAAACCAAGTGGTACGGTTAAGGGCATCCGCAATGTGTAGTCGAATGTGAAAATAGCTTTTGGCATCGTGGGAACCATTGTGGACGGTGTTGCCAAAGCCAAAAAGATGGAACCGAAGCTCCCTGATTGATTGATTGAAGGAA
>NW_021222901.1:0-386 GCF_002162155.2 Triticum dicoccoides
TAAATGCCCAAATTCAAATAGAGTATGATTTAATTCAGATCCTAAATATGTCATGGAAAAATGTACATCACCTCTGGCTACTGTTTACAGTATTTCCCATAAATGATGAACATTTTTGAAAGCCATTTGGACTTACTGAAAATATTTTAGGTGAACCTAGTGAATTCCTTTAATGCTAGGGTTTAGGCAATCCCCATTTCAAGTTCATTTAAAAAATTAAAACATGATGCACACATGAAGGGCTAGCCTACTGCAGACCAGGACCAGGGATGTGACAACTCACCCCCACTAAGCAAAAATCTCGTCCCGAGATTCAAGCGTAGGGTAAGATGAAGGGGAAACGCAAACTAACACAATCTTCACGATCCAGGTTGCACTTCATAGGG
>NW_021222902.1:0-3752 GCF_002162155.2 Triticum dicoccoides
AAAAAATGACAGCCGTAGGATGAAGTAGGAGCACGGATGGGAGCATGGAAAGGGAGCAGGCAAGCCGGATCCGAAGTAGACGCGTCTCGCAGAGTGACGATGCGCCGGGGCGTCCGAGTGATGTAGACGCGTGACGCAGAGTTACGATGCGCCGGGGCGTCCGAGTGATGTAGACGCGTCCCGTGGAGTGACGAGGTGCAGGACATCCGAGTGAAGTAGACGCGTCCCGCGGAGTGGTGACGCGCGGAGCGGCAAAGTGGATGAAGATGTGGTTAGTTCCATAGATTCACGGTCGTAGTTGCTGTCGATGATGTTTTGGATGTTAACCTGTCGAGTGAACCCAGGGGCTTCACGGCAAACGAGGGCCGTTCGAGTGGAGGCCTCATCTGAGTGTTCCTGCCCATCTAAGTGAACCACAGCTACTCAGCTAGGTTGCGATCTGGATGGTGTGGAGCTGGTTCGGCAGGCCGACTCGGAGTGTTGGGCTCGGAGGCGTTGGCGAGGTTCGGCGCGGAAGTGCCCATGAGCGAACGAGCGCTGCTTCCTCCGCTGGAGGCGGGCGGCTGCTAGCGGCCATGGACACCATGCAGCGGAGGCAGCCAGGCGCGACGGCGCCGGAGCTGGGCGCTGGAGGGCAGACGATGAGGTCGACTTGGTACAAAGTCCAGACAGTCATGGAGCAATAAATCCTTGGTAATTACGCATTGAAGGAGTTGCCCATGTCCAGGACGTGTACGCGGAATCTGCATGCAAGACAGCACTAATTAAGCGAGAGTTAGAGCCATTCATGCATGTAATGAACGTTTCCCACGACCATTTATCTCCTACATGCAGGACATAAATGGGATGGAATTAAGATTAAAAGGAGAGTAGAGGGGCGCAGAGCTCCCTGGTCGGCCACGGCAGCGGCGGCAGCGACTTTGACACGGATCCAGCGCAAGGTGAGGTGGCCCGCGACAAGTCCGATTGCGGACCACGTTCTTCTGCGAGGCTGCGCGCAGGCGGAGCTTGAGGCGGCGGCTAGTCGATCCGGTGGCTCCCATCTTGTTGTGGCCAAGGACGTGGACAACCTCGACCACGACGCCGCGTCAGGTTCGTGCATCGACCGCGGAGGTCGCCGCGCCGCGGTTGACGAGGGACGCCGCTGCAGCGTGCCATGTCGGGCCGTCGCAGGGAGGCCGCTGCAGCACGAGGCCTACGCGCACATCGCAACGACCACGGCCGAGCGCCCGCGTCGCCAGATGGACTGCCGAGCGCTTGCGATTGCTGCACCCGGATGACGGGTGAGTTGAGGTCGACTGAGAAGAGGAAGCAGGAGGCGTAGTCCAGCAAGCTGGCGGCCGTGTGTGACAGTGTGAGGGCGATGGCCACGACCCTTGGCGCAGCTCGTCAATGCCCTTTTCTCTTCCTCGTCTCTTGTCTGATCTATCCATCGGAAGTTTTTGTTGTTGATCCCGATGGGCGCCTGCTAGTACAGGGAGGAAAACAACGGATTTGTTTAGAGCTACGATGATTGTTAGATCATAAGAGGATAGCATAGAAAGAAATCTCTTGATCGATCCGTCTGCGAACGGTCATGTACGCCTGCAACATCAAGTGAAGATGTATCTTATCCTCTCCTTTTGAGATGCTTTAGTTACGCAAAGATGAACAATTCGATCAGGATGAACAGAAAATTAAACATAGATGAATGAAAAAGAAACCATCTGCATCATGGCTCGATAGACGCGATGCCCTACGGTGGGCGCCAACTGTCGTGGGAACGATTCCGACAGTAAGAGAGGGGTAGGATAACGGAGCATGATCTATCGAGATGCAAATGGGTGACACGATGGTTTTAGCGAGTTCGGGCCTCTCACGGTGGAGATAACAACCCTACGTCTCGTGCTCCGGAGAGGCTTTGTTTTATCTGTATATGTATCCGGAGATTACAATGTATGAAAGAAGGGAATGGATCCCGTGCCTGAGCTAAGTCCTGAGACTAATGGCGAAAAGAGAGAGAGGTGGAAGAAAAGAACCCCCTAAGTCTAGTGGTGGGGGTGACTTATATAGAGTGCGCCACCCCCTCACCTCCTATGTTACAAAGTGGGGCATGAATGCCATAATGTCAGCCCACTACCAAGCCCTCACCATGAGAATGATGCCGACTGCTTTGTTGCCTGCTGGTCTCCGTATATCCGAGTGAGTCGAGCGGTCGAGTCGTGAACTCTCATCCGAGTGGATGGTATACTGCTTGGTCGAGTGGATCGTATGCTGCTTGTCCAAGTGGATAGTATGTCTGTATGAAATTTATCTAGACCCACGTGTTGTGTGGACCCCATGCTTTATGATATTTCGACCCTTCGTGGGCCTACCTGTTATGTGTATCCCCAACAACTACTCCTACCAGAAGATTAATTTTAAGAATAAAATTTCTTGTTCTAGCTGCTGATTAATTGCCACTGATTTTATCCACATGTTAGTCATAATTGTTATTGCTCTGCTATTTAGTTGCCAGTAGATTTTTTGTTTCGAAAGAGGCCAGAATTTATTTACACATCTATGGTATGCATGTCTCTGACGGTGTCTCTTGTGGATGCATTTCTTGAACTACATATGTCTTATGAATGCATATCTCAGCTGGAGCATCCATGTTAAATTTGAGTTCAAAATTATCAGTTGGTGAGAAGCATGACCGACATATAGGGGTAGCATGCATAATCATTTCAAATCGTATGGGACGAAGCACAACCTCTGAATGAATCACAAGTCCCAAGTCATTGCTCCCCTATAAAAAATAAGTCTAATGTCGAAAGAAGTGCTGAACCTCAAATTAGACACATCACATTGTCAAATATTTCATTGAGACAGAGAATTCTAAACAGATCACAAATTACATGTCAATTGATGATAAAAATTTCAGCAAACACAAAGAAGATCAACAGACATATCACATGCATTTTCCGCCTAAAGAGAACACTCATGTCGCCACGTATTTCAGTATTTGTTATCTTTGCTACTGGCCGATAAGTCATCATCGTTGTCGTGAGGGGTGGCGCGGAGAAGCACGCCGAGCCATTGTAGCACGATGGCTGCTTGCCCAGACGTCGACCACGGCCTTCTCACGGTGAGACTCACGTGCAGCGCCTCCAATCGAGAATGGTGACACGTCCGTACCGCCCTGAGTTCTTAGATGACAATGCTCCCTCGCAATGGATCGGCCGGCCGAGCGACGGGATAAGAGAAATTATTTTTATCAGGGATGATGTAAAGTAGAGACGAGACTCGGCCGCTCTCCACTATGTTTTTCTACGAGACTCGGCCGCTCTCCACTATGTTTTTTCTGTGGGAGTTTATCGGAAGATCTTTTTTTTCTCACTTGTGTAAACAGATTTTTTAGGTGACTTGTATCGAGAAATAAGAGAAGGCCCCTACAAGTCTCCTCAGAGATCAGCGATTCTAGGCCGTTGGATCGGTTCCCTTGATGCATTTTCGTCCGTTGGATCGACATCTGGGAAAATCTGGGCCGTTGGATCTGGAAGAAACACTGCTGGAATGAATAGTAATGGCAACAGAATGTAAATACCATGCCCCCACCAGGGCATTTTGGTCATTTCGCGTGGTGGGGGTATAAAAGGGCCGGCCGCTCCTGTGACGGAGACCTAGCCGCCTCCTCCCTCGCTCGCTCCTGCAGCCGCCTCCTTCCCTCCCTCTCACGCAGCCGCCTCCCTCCTCCCTCGCTCGCGCCTCCGCCCCGCGCCTCCCCCGCGCCC
>NW_021222903.1:0-2328 GCF_002162155.2 Triticum dicoccoides
TGGACACACCCATCGTTATAAACCTTGGGTTTAACAATACCACTTTGTGACCGAGTACGGGAATGGGCAGGAGGAGGCGGAGTTGGCCGGGCTTGCTGGATCTGAAGACGGTTGTGCGTAGACGATACGTCGGAGTCGGATGAGGCAGGCGCAGGCGCAGAAAATCCTGAATCCGCTGCCTGCAGAGAAGCAGACGGATTTGGTGTGGCAGCCGATGACAAACTGCCACTTGGCAGTTCCGGAGTGGGCGCGGGGTGGGAGGCAATCCGCTCCGCACCGATTTCCGGGCTCCCGGCCCCGCTGACGCCATGTGGGCCTCGCCCAGCCGGCCCGCCAGAAGAGCGCGCATCGTCCCACTTGAGGGACAGCACGGGGGTCGGTCCGCCAGGGGACAACGCCTCGGTGCGCCCGCCTGGCCCGCCTGACCGTGCGGATCCCGACGCGGATTCGCCTGCCGCGTCAGAGGACACGGATCCCGCGGGGGATTCGCCTGGGATCGCTGCAGCAACTGATCCCGAGAGATCCTGCGGATCTTCTGTGGAGCTCCCTGTTGGCTGCATAAAATCATACGAGTTTTCACCAAAAATTTCAATATTTTCCATCTCCGTTTCCTGCACACTTTTAGCTGGGTTATTGGCATTAGACATAGGCATATGATCAGCAGCAAAATCAGCTCCCTCTTGACCAAAGCTAGGAGATGGTAAGAGATGAGAGGGCAAAAGTAGTAACTCCTTACGAAGTTGGGCGCCGGCATTGGAGTGGAGTTTGGCGAAGGGGAAAACTTGCTCATCAAAGACAACGTGACGAGAAACATAGACACGGCCAGAAGCAATATCGAGACACTTATTGCCTTTGTGGAGGGTACTGTATCCTAAGAAGGCACATTGCTTGGACCGAAATTCAAGTTTGTGTTTGTTGAAAGGACGCAAGTTGGGCCAAACAGCACAGCCGAAAATGCGGAGAAAAGAATAGTTGGGTTTAGTGCCAAATAGCTTTTCTAGTGGGGTTTGGTTCTTGATAACTCTACTAGGAATGCGATTAATGAGATAGACTGCCGTGAGGAACGCTTCGTCCCAAAACTTGAGCGGCATGAAGGCATGAGCAAGTAGAGAGAGACCAACTTCCACTATGTGTCTATGTTTCCGCTCTGCGGAGCCGTTCTGTTGATGAGAATGAGGGCAAGAAACGTGGTGTGTGATGCCAATGCGTTCAAAAAAGGAGTTCAACCATTGGTATTCCCCATCCCAATCAATTTGCATGGCAATAATCTTGCGATCAAAGAGACGTTCAACATGAGCTTGGAAGAGACGAAATTTCTCGAAGACATCAGATTTATTTTTGAGCAAATATATCCAGCTAAACTTGCTAAAATCATCGATAAAACTGACATAGTATTTTTGTCTTCCTACAGAAACGGGTCCAGGACCCCAAACATCTGAAAAAACAAGCTCCAAAGGAGCTGTGGACTCACTAGTTGAACGAGAATAAGGTAACTGATGGCTCTTTGGCCATCTGCCATGCATCACACACTAGAAGATGATCTTGTTTATTCGAGACAGGAAGGTTGAAGTCGCGAAGAATCTTTTGAACTACCGGAAGAGCCGGATGCCCTAGGCGCTTGTGCCACCGTGAGGTGGATGGCTTGATGGCAGCAAGGACTTGGCGTGGAGGAGCACTTTGCCGTCCGGTCACGGGGAATAAGCCCCATCTACTTTTGTTTTGCAGAATTGTTCTCTGGGGGTAGCGATCCTTAACAAGAAAGAATTCAGGGTGAAGTTCAATAAATATGTCATTATCACGCATAAGATTATAGGCATAAAGGAGGCTTTGGTCGGCACTAGGAGCATGGAGGATATTGTTCAAGTGCAAGGAACCAGAAGGAGTAGATAATACGGAATAACCAATATGCTCTATATCCATACCTTGACCACTAGCCGTGTGGATTTGATCGGTGCCGGTGTAGCGATCACGGACAGCTAGTTTCTCCAGCTCGCCTGTAACGTGGTCCGTGGCGCCGGTATCAAGGTACCAGTTAGTATCCACGCAGTAGGAGTTAGCAGCGCGAGAGTTGCCACCCCCGCCGCCGCCACCACGCCCACCATTGCCGCGTCCACCGCCACCGCCACCTCCAGCGGGATTGCGCACGTTGTTGTTGTAGCTTTTGTCGAACCGTTTCTTGCAGCGCCACGCACCGTGGCCTTCTTCCTTGCAGATTTGGCAGCGTTCGCGGTCACTGCGGTCACCACCCTGTTGGCGCGGCGCACCACCTCCGCCACTGTTGTGTGGGTTGTCGGAGTAGTTGCTGCCGCCATAGCCACCACGTCCGCC
>NW_021222904.1:0-3216 GCF_002162155.2 Triticum dicoccoides
CACCGTGCGCGCTGTCCACGCCGGGGCATTACTAAACAGCACCTATGTGGATGACAATCTTTTTCCTTTCCCGAACCATGGCATCGCGCCCTACTCGCTCTCGGCCAGCAACGAGCTTGTCCTCATGGGGTGCGATGCGTGGGCGTCGATGCTCGGGCACCGCACCAGCAACGACAATGGCCCAGACATCCTCAGTGGATGCGTCTCCTTCTGCAGCTTTGCCTCGGACGAAGACACCGACGTTGGCCACGTCGACCACCGAGGGCGAGACCGAGAAGGGCATAGCCGGCGCCGGAACCCAAATGACAAGTACTGCCACGGCATGGGCTGCTGTCAGACACACATCTCCCAGGACTCCACGGGGGGGATGCCCAAGCAGTTGAGTGTGGGCTGGCTAGGCAAGCAGAGTGCGTTCGCCGGAAATACGATGTCACGTGCGCTGGTGTTTGTTGCAGCAGAAGGGTGGTACGATAACCTGGCTTTCTCCGGCGTGCTGGGCCCCGATAAGCAACCCGATAAGCAACAGTCAGCCAGAGCCGTGCAGGAGGTCCCTATTATTCTACAGTGGGAGATCTTATCTGATAAACCCAACTGTACTACATCCAACAAGTGCAAGAGCAAGCACAGCCACTGCAAGCAGGGGAACAGAGGCTATACATGCCACTGCGAGGTTGGCTACGACGGCAACCCCTACTCCGACGACGATGGTCAGGGATGCAAAGGTTAGCACATACTTATCCCATAATATAAGATTTTATTACATCACGCAAAGGTTAGCACATACTTCCTCTGTCGCATAATATAATATTTTATGCAACAAAATCTTATGTTATATGGGACGGAAGGAGCATATATATGGCTAGCTTGATTTAATTAACAAGTTCTCAACTGAATAATTATCTCTAGTATGCATGCATCCATAGCCTAGCTAGCAATTAAGTAAATTTTAACTTATTTTCCCTCCTATCTTGTTTTTCTCCAGCTCCGGATGCTGGCCGCCAGAGGTCCATGATTATAGGTGAGTCCACCGCAGGTTTACTTATTTTGGTGGGGGATACCTATATTATTTGATTTTTCAGAAGAGAACTATCAACACACAATGACATAATCTTCACATTTCTATGTTGATTCAGTCCGTTATTTCTTAGTGGACGTGAGTCTAGATTATTTTGAGATCCGATGAAGCGTATTCTATTCAATTCAGACAGAGTACAAGTCATTTATTGTTTATGTATAGACACAAACACACACAATACTCCAGGGGACCGGATGACCACGTACTAACGCGTGTCTATGTCTCTGTATTTTTCAGTTAGCGTTGGAGCTGGGCTTGCGAGTGCCGGGGGCCTCATAGTTTCAGTTCTTGCTGGATGGTTCATTTCCAGCAAAGTTAAACAGAGAAATGCACAAATTTCGAAGCGAAAGTTCTTTGACCAAAATCGAGGACAGCTGTTGCAACAATTGGTATCACAGAGGGCTGATATTGCTGAAAGGATGATCATACCCTTAGAAGAGATAGAGAAGGCAACCAACAATTTTGATAAAGCTCGTGAGCTTGGTGGTGGAGGGCATGGTACAGTATACAAAGGGATTTTGTCAGACCTCCATGTGGTAGCCATCAAGAAGCCAAAGAAGATTATTCAAAGGGAGATTGATGAGTTTATTAACGAGGTTGCTATACTATCACAGATCAATCACCGAAATGTGGTAAAACTTTACGGTTGTTGCCTTGAAACAGAAGTTCCAATGTTGGTCTACGAGTTCATATCCAATGGAACCCTTTATGATCATCTTCACATCAATGGACCAAGATCATTGTCATGGGAAGACAGGCTTCGGATTGCAGTTGAAACAGCCAAATCACTGGCCTATCTTCACTCTACAGCTTCAATGCCCATCATTCATAGAGATGTGAAGTCGGTTAACATACTGTTGGATGACACTCTAACAGCAAAGGTAGCAGACTTTGGAGCTTCAAGATATATTTCGGTGGAAAAGTCGGGGTTAACAACAATGGTTCAAGGTACAATAGGATATTTGGACCCAATGTATTTCTACACAGGGCGGCTCACAGACAAAAGTGATGTCTATAGCTATGGTGTCATGCTCATAGAACTGCTTACTCGACAAAAGCCATTTTCATATTTGTCTTCTGAAGGTGAAGGCCTTGTTACACATTTTGTTGCATTGTTTGAGGAGGGTAATCTGTCACAGATATTAGATCCACAAATTACAGATGAGGGAGGCAAAGAAGTTGAAGAAGCCGTTGCACTTGCAGTGGCATGTATAAAATTAAGAGGAGAGGAGCGTCCAACCATGAGGCAAGTGGAGTTGACACTTGAAGGTCTTCGACCATCCAAGGAGTATATTTCAGATGAATTTGGCACCAACAGACTTGAGAACAAAGGTGTCACGATTAATGCTCCATCAACCGTAGATGGAAGAAGCACTGATGGATCGACTAGACAATACAGTATGGAAGAAGAGCTGGCCATGTCTTCGAGGTATCCTAGGTAGTACTGTTGACACATGAGTTCAACTTATAGTCTTTTTCAGTAGGGGACTTATTGCCATTCGATTACTGACTCTAAAACCCTTGATTTTCTCATCTTGAACTTTGTTTCTTGTGTTGGTGTGCTTAGAATCTCATGTAAATTCAATGCATGTGGATTTTTTCACAATAAATGAAGATTTTATTGATTCGAATATTGTATTAAGATGATACAAGCACGAACATACCAGCCATTCTCAGAGAAGATGCCATGAAGAATGAGACGCGGCGTCTTTCCAAGGCCAGCTTCATTGAGCCGATAGCCGCAGAATCTCCGTTTCAACAGTTGTATAATATGAAGGAGAGCGCAAATGTGCAATAGTATTGTAATTTTTTCCAGTTTCATTGTGCTCGAAGTTGTAAGCCTCGATCCATCACTAAACAGCATCGATGGTGGTGTTTTAGTCATTGGTCACCTCATTTAATCCAACTCTGTTCTCAGATGCGGTTGGAAGCATGGAAGCCAGTTCCAATTCCCCGTCAAATATGTAGCTGTACCCCTCCAGCATGCTTGGATCAGCGACGTCTTCAGCTAACTGATCCTCAACCACCATGTAATCTGCAATCACACTAGAATGGGATACCAAACCTCCCTTTTAAAAAAAATGTGGTAGTGTTGTAACTCTTGTTGCCACCACTACCATTGACAATCGGCCATAGCACCA
>NW_021222905.1:0-2231 GCF_002162155.2 Triticum dicoccoides
ATGTTTGAGTAGATCAATTTTGTCCTATGGGTTAATTGATGATCGTGATTGGTTTGAGTTGCATGTTTTATTATTGGTGTTGTCCTATGGTGCTCTCCGTGTCGCGCAAGTGTGAGGGATCCCCGCTGTAGGGTGTTGCAATATGCTTATGATTTGCTTATGGTGGGTTGCGTGAGTGACTGAAACACAAACCCGAGTAAGTAGGTTGTTTGCGTATGGGATAAAAGGGGACTTGATACTTTAATGCTATGGTTTGGTTTTACCTTAATGAATCTTTAGTAGTTGCGGATGCTTGCTAGAGTTCCAATCATAAGTGCATATGATCCAAGTAGAGAAAGTATGTTAGCTTATGCCTCTCCCTCAAATAGAATTGCAACAATGATTACCGGTCTAGTTATCGATTGCCTTGGACAAATAACTTTCTCGTAACAAAAAGCTCTCTACTAATATTTACTTTATTGCATCTTTATCTAAAACAGCCCCTAGTTTATGTTTACATGCTCTTTATTGTCTTGCAAACCTAGCCTTTCACACTTACAAAGTACTTCTTGTTTCATACTTGTTCTAGGTAAAGCAAACGTCAAGCGTGCGTAGAGTTGTATCGGTGGTCGATATAACTTGAGGGAATATTTATTCTACCTTTAGCTCCTCGTTGGGTTCGACACTCTTACTTATCGAAAACTGTTGCGATCCCGTGTACTTGCAGGTTATCAGTCGTCAAGTCGGCGGAGGACAACACCTGCTTGACCAGATGGGCCATGTCCGGGACTAGGCTCCGTCGAGGTGGTACTGGGAGGCGCTACCTACCGAGGGGCGCATGTTGGTGAGGAGCCAGCCTGTCATTGACCCGAACCTTCTTTGGTGGCGGTCGTGTGGGCCACTGACGGTCCAGAGGCTCGAGGACCCCGCGGAGGTGGTGCGTCACCGTGTCAGTGAGGAGGACGCGCACGTCTGTCGCTACTTGTTTGCATTGGAGCACAGGTTCTCCAATACCTGGCAGGTTCTCCAGGGATCTCACTAGAGCTATGATCCCGTGATGGTTCCTTCTCCGTGGGTGTCCACCGCCCGCGCCGATACCCGTCGTGTGCTAGGGTTTTAGTTGTATTAGTGATGTTATATGTATGACACTATTCGGGATGTGTTAGTGATAGTATTCGACGATGTACGGACGCATGAGATGATTTACTTTTGGTTATTGAATGCATGCTAATTTGAGTCCTATAAGATATTTTGAAATGTATATCTTGTGTTGCTCAAATAGGATATGTGCTTGCCCAAGTGGCCGGTCATGTTTTGCAGGTTACACCTCCGAGTGGCCTATGTTTTGCCAGAGTGTTGATTCATTTCCGTTCCGACAAATTTCAGGCGCTCGATATGTCCTATTTTAGCAAAGGTCATGCCAGATTTTTCCGTGAATTTTGGCATGACTTGTGCCAGAATATGTAGGAAATATCGAGTGCCCCGGATTTGTGTGTTGAGTATCCTGGTAGTTGTCTTCGACTGATTTTCAATTAATGTTTCAACTATGAACATAGGAAATTTCTGATGACGAAAAGGATTTCATTATTTGCAAATACTGTGAAGACGAGCGCGGCCTGTGCGACGGAATCTTCCTAGATGATGATAGGCGCTTCAGCATCAAGCTGGACGAGAACTTCGAAGTGGATACAGTAAGTCACAGCGACAAGTCTTTTTTCGTAATTAAGCATGACATCTACTTCATTTGCTTCAACTTATAATTTTTTTTACTATTCTACTAGCGTATCCCCTGCCATGCAAGAGTTTTTGTATTGGATAAGATAGGTTTCAGTCGTACTATGGAGGCAAAGAAAGTTTACTTAATGACCGAGCATGGTTATATTTTCCACGCAAAATTATACAATTCAGACGACTACACCCATTTTGGATGCAAAACATGGCGAGCACTATGCAAGACTTATGCATTTGAGCCTGATATGGTTATCACCTTTGATATTCGTCCGGAAGATGATATTGAAGGTAATACCGACATCTCGGTCGATGTGCAGACGCCTCCTGTTATACCATTATGTAAGTTTCTCAACCATATTTATGTCTTTGATATTGTTTATTCAAAAATAGTTGACAACTAATTTGTATTGCCAGCTTATTTCGGTGCAAGCAAACTTGTCCAGCGCTTGGTAGACATGACCTTATACTGTGTTGGGGCTAAACTCAACTACAAGGAGCTCAGTCATTATGTTTCATGGCTT
>NW_021222906.1:0-1187 GCF_002162155.2 Triticum dicoccoides
CGGAGGAGAAAGCTGACGTGAAGATGTTGATGGAGCGCGTGGTGCAGTTGGTTCGGGAGGGAGTGACGGGCATGGACCTTCTGGAGGTCTTCCTCAGGCGTCGCATCCAGCCCCTTCAGTTCCGGAGCCACTGCATGTGGTTGTACTGTGGGACCGAAGACGAGACTAGAGTCCATCCAGAAGCAGTCGACGACGTCACTCTGGAAAGGTGGATGGTAGCCGCTACCGGGAATAAGGATAACCCACGCGGAGCCAGAAGGATTCCTCCACTCGACCACAACAGCGACCCAAACAAGGTATACTTGCCCTGCTCTCCACTGTGCTTTTGTCGCATTCATTTTTGTTTACCCTGCCGACTGGTCGACTGATCCTTGTCTGGACATCTGCTAGGCCCTCACCGAGCTGTACTCGATGCCCAATGGGGCACAAGCTTCGACTGAGGAGGGCGAGGCGAGCGGGGGCGAGAGCCAGGAAGAGGAGGAATGGGACTCGGATGTTGCAGAGGATGATGACGACGACGATGATGATGACGGTGATGAAGATGACGTCGAGGACGAGGAAGAAGAGGAGGAGGAGGTCGTACCACCGCGCTCAGAAAGGCGGTCAAAGCTTGTCCACGACCCTTCGACTGAACGTGGTAAGGGGGTTGCGACCGCCACTCAGTCGACCAAGCGCCCTCGGACCACCTCTCCGGTGCCGACTGAAAAGGCGCCGAAGCAGCCCAGGGCGGCCTCGTCGAAGCCGATCAAGCTCCTACCGAAGATGAAGGTGTCCATCCCTACCGTATCAGGGTAATCGTGTTGTTTGAATCTTCTCATTTTGTGTGAACTTTGTCTCTGGTCGACGCTGAAATTAATCGACTGATCCTTCGGAGTTGCAGTGCTGCTACTTCTGAAACCTCGGCCCGGGCTGATGACCATGAGATGGAGGACGCAGCAACTTCGAACCCAGGTACTGTATTCTTAACGCCGTTCTTAGTCGACTGACTCGCGATCTCTGATCCTGATTCTTCTCCGCAGCTCCACCCAATACTGTTATCAATCTTCCTGATGATGATGAGGATGAAGAGCCGCTGAAGCACAGGAGGAGTCGGAAAGCGTCCGCCAGTAAGGTGCCTCAGGATGTGACGGCGCCTGAGATTCTGACTGTGGAGGAAGAGAACACCACTCGACACACGGTGTCCTTCG
>NW_021222907.1:0-2297 GCF_002162155.2 Triticum dicoccoides
AATTGGTAGTAGCCTCCCCCGGATAGGATTCTAACAATCCGGGACTAGCTACTATAGATGTGATTTGGTATAATTTGATTTGGATTTTCCTTGATCGATGCACACAGGTGGACTAATTAGGTAGGTACGCATGTAGCGAACCAACCTATGGGCTATGGTTAGATGGTTAGAGAGACTGTGGTATACCCAGCCCACCAGGTTTAAATCTTGGTGCTCGCATTTATTCCTACGATGACTTCGTAAATTTCAAGATGATAAGCCGGCATCTGCTTAGTCTTTCGGAGGTGCTCATAGGGGTAGGATGTGCGTGCAGGGGCGGACGCACGTTAAAAACCGTGGGGGCAGATGCTCCCACTCGATTTTGACATACGCTTTATATACTGGTCCTGCCTATGTGAGTGTGCCCCCGCTTGGCCCAATACATTTACCCCCACTCAGCCCAGTTATTTTTTTATTTTCAAAGCTACATTACGCCAAATTTGTAAATGCAGCCCATCATCAAAGAACTAGCAGACTTAAGAGATACTAGGCTACACCCAATATTTTAATCGTTATGTCTCGACCATTTCGAGACTCCTCGTCACGTCTGTGATCTCATCCAGGACTCCGAACAAACTTCGGTACATTAAAACACATAAACTCATAATACTGATCGTCATCAAACGTTAAGCGTGCGGACACTACGGGTTCGAGAACTATGTAGACATGATCGAGACTCACTTCCGGTCAATAACCAATAGCGGAACTTGGATGCTCATATTAGTTCCTCATATTCTACGAAGATCTTTATCGGTCAAACCGCATAACAATATACGCTGTTCCCTTTGTCATCGGTATGTTACTTGCCTGAGATTTGATCGTTGGTATCTCAATACCTAGTTCAATCTCATTACCGGCAAGTCTCTTTACTCGTTTCGTAATACTTCATCCCGCAACTAACTCATTAGTTATGATGCTTGCAAGGCTTATAGTGATGAGTATTACCAAGAGGGCCCAGAGATACCTCTCCGAAACACGGAGTGATAAATCCTAATCTTGATCTATGCCAACCCAACAAACACCTTCGGAGACACCTGTAGAGCACCTTTATAATCACCCATTTACGTTGTGACGGTTGGTAGCGCACAAAATGTTCTTCCGGTATTCGGGAGTTGTGTAATCTCATAGTCTGAGGAACTTCTATAAGTCATGAAGAAAGTAGTAGCAATGAAACTGAAACGATCATAATGCTAAACTAACAGATGGGTCATGTCCATCACATCATTATCCCGTTCATCAAATGACAACACATGTCTATGGTTAGGAAACATAACCATCTTTGATTAACGAGCTAGTCAAGTAGAGGCATACTAGCACTACAAGAAATATGTCCACTTGCGACCTTGACTATTGGTCACTAAATGGTCATTATTTTCCATTTGTGACCTTTTTGTGGCCAAAAACAGATGGTCAAAAGCTGGCGGTCGTAAACTGAAATTAACGACCTTCTCTATGAGAAGGTCGTAGATATTTACGACCAAAATATGCCTACTGTTTTGTTTTGGTCACTAGCAACCTCCACAGGCCACGTAGGCATCCAACATGGTAAGCTGATGTGGCACAAGAATCAGCCCGGTCCATTTCGGTGCTTTAGATGGGCCGAGCCCATTAATTCATCCTTTTTAATATATATTTTCTGTTAATTTTCGCTAGCTACATGGGCTTGGGCCATTGATTCGGCCTTTTTTGCTTTCTGAGATACGGCCTTTTCACATTCTATATAATTTTGGTTTTCGGGTTTTCTTTTTTTGTTTTGTTACATTCAATATTCAGATTATTGTACTCAACTGGGTTTTCGATTCAGGTTTTAAATTTTCACAACTTGTAACTCAATGATATACCAAGCAGAGAACGCATTAAAAATATATTCAAATAACAACCAAATCACCGATATACCAAACAAGTTTATTACATTCCACCAATCACAATATAACCATACAATATTACACCAATCACAGTATAGCACTCTATAGATAAAACGCTCAACAAGTACACGCACATCTCCAACAGCTTAGCGCCTTGAACCTGCAAAACATCACATCGAACCACATATTAACGATCAAATCAATTCACCCCTTGACGGCAATAAAAAACTGTGCTCATGTATGAACGAAAATAAAATAAACAATCTTTGAGGCCATAGCATGTGCTACAAAAATCTTAAGAAATGCATAGATATCCACACGGAGCACATCCTACATGCACCCAGCATCAGGCATATGTTCAAGAAGATAAGTAATTTGAGATGGAAACAAGTA
>NW_021222908.1:0-1087 GCF_002162155.2 Triticum dicoccoides
AACAGAATAGGAAAATGAATATTTTTGAATTATTTTTGAACTAGGAAAGGAAGGTTTTTACATATTTGACGAAGATATGACCCAAAGAATTTATGAGATTTGTTTGGGAATTTTGGGAATTGCAGAAATATAGGTTGCTTCACAACCTAGGGCAAAAACTGCCACATGGACATGACACATAGGCAAAACTGATGAGATGGCGCCTAGTCATCGCAACCCACCACAATTTACAAGGCTATGACCATCTATATTGGTCGTTAACAACTAGAAATAAGGCAGCGGACTAGCGCTGTTTGCTTTATGACCATTTCGTGTAAGGAAATTACGACCTTTCTGACCAAAATGGTCGCAATGGTTTAGGGTTTGGAGCCCCCCGAACAGCTTTTGACCAATTGGTCTGAAATGGTCATAGATCTATGACCAATTCTTCCAGGGTCACTGACAGAAGGTCACAAGTTGACATATTTCTTGTAGTGTGTTTATTGACCCGGTCTGGTTTCGACTACAAGTCACCGGTATTATATATGGATAAACCGGTGTTTATTACAACCCGTTACGATTTTATTATAAACCGGCAAAATATGGGAGGAGTTATCAGTACTCAAGATTTGGGTTATCACCCTTACTCCAAAAAGTTGGTAAACCAACGATGTGATTCAATGTCACAGGTATGATATATTTCATATTTGATTATTCTTAAGTGCAGCCTTGGTTATATACCCGGGTTATATGTTGGGCAATATGACCCGTCCGGCGGTAAACCGCCAGGACACTTTAAACTTGTTGTGTGCAAAAGCAGGTTGAATAAGGCATAATCATAAATCACTGGTGTTTATTAACCCGGCCTGGCTTTTTGACTATAAGTCGCCAGTATATATTTGGATTGCACCATTGGAATCATGCGCTCGTCAATCATTGGATTATTTTATTCAAATCTTCAAATAGCCAACATGGCTGGATTTTATTATGGTTATCAATAACCAGTATTATGATCAAGGTTTTCAAAGTCGCTTTAGCGCAATGGCTATCATATTATCAATGGATATGATTTATTCTACAATTGAAGGAATAGTCCTGAGTCGCTGCA
>NW_021222909.1:0-2174 GCF_002162155.2 Triticum dicoccoides
TTTTTTTTTTGTTGCTATGTTTTCGGCCGGGGGTGCATTGTGGGTGGAGAAAAATCACTTGTTTTTGATGTACACCAATGGTCAGAGCAAATAAGCATGGTTTGCCAAACATTTCTCTTTGAAAAATCGCTTCCTGATGCGGTAACTTGGAGTTGTTTTGTTGTGTTCGATAGATAATCAACTCTGGTTTTGGTGACAGGTCGTTGCTACTATGGAACCGGATCCGCGAGGAAGATCATGTTTCTAGATTCTTCGGACTATTTTGAGAGTAATATTGATATTACTGTTGGTGGGACTACGAGCACCGACCGAATGCTAGACGTTGATTTCGTATTTGATTTTAGGAGAGACGTGCAGTTTGCAAAGGATGTTAGGCAGTACTATGAAGACCAAAAGTTGTCGTCGGAGTGTGATGAGTATTAGTTTCAGCGGCTGGAGGAACTAGTATCAAGTAGGTCTTGAGACTTATTAAGCCTGATGTAGAAATATTAAGAAAAGGTAGTGTGCTTCTTAATACTTTTTTAATCCATCTTGTCTGAAACTTCATTGTTGTATGTCTCACTATATAACCAGAAAATTGATTGGTCGTTGAAGGTTCAGTTTATTCATTTTTCATCAGACATCTACCAAATTTGTTGGACATGTGCCCTAGCTAAGAGCATCTCCAACAGACGCCCCACTGAAAAATTAGTGGTTTTAGTGCGCGCGCTACCGCTCCGGGCGCTCCAGCGGAGGCGCAAAAATCGTGCGCGCGGCATAACTAGTTCAGCACGCCAGCCGAAACGCCATCGCGCGCCGTTTATTTGCTGCGCCCTCTCCCGCGCGCTGGACACTCGAGCCCCCGCTCGCAACTACCACCTACCCCCATCCAGCCGCTGGCGCGGCCGCCGCCCGCGCCACCCATTTCTTCTGGTGATCGTTCCGGCGCTTCCCCGGCGTATCCCCGTGTTGCCGCTGCTTCCTCCGTCTCCCTCTAGTCGCTGCCGCCCCTCGCGCACGGCATTCCTCCGACGAACAGCGCCCGGCCACCCACTGCTGCTCGGCGCCCGCAAGGTGTTCGACAAAACGCTTGCAAGGTATGTATTGCTTCAACTTCACATTTTTTACATGGATTATGTGCATGTTGTTCGTAGTTTCTATAGCCTAGTTTAAATGGAACATTGTAGATGAGTTCGTCATATGATTCTTCCGAAGAAGAATTTGATATTGAAGAGGAGGAGAATCCTGCAATGATCCTAGCTATGCACATCAATAAAAAAACCGAAGCACAGTGGTTCGGTTATGGGTCGGCAGAAAATTTGGAGGGATAGGATCGATGCCCACAACAGATTGATCAGGCACTATTTTGCGGATCCTCCTGTGTACCCCGAGTCGTACTTCCGGCACCGGTTTAGAATGAGCATCGAGTTGTTCAGGCGAATTGCACAGAAACTAGCGACCCATGACCGGTTTATTCAACAAAGGAGGAATGCCGCCAGAGAGCTCGGGCATAGCACCTTTCAGAAGGTGACAACCGCTTTGCGTATGTTGGCATACGGTATCCCCGTTGATCTAGTTGATGATCACTTGGCCATGCGTGAGAGTCAAGCCATCCTGTGTGTCGCGTCGGAATTGTGCAAGTGTTTGGCCAGGAGTATTTGAGATCTCCCAATGCCGAAGACGCCGCAAGGCTACTGGAGATGAACAAAGCTCGCAAGGCTACTAGGAAAAGGCATGCTAGTGGCGCACCAGTTTTGCCTACTAATGGCGCACTACTGGTGCGTCACTAGCATCACGCCATTAGAATTAAATTCTAATGGCGCACCTCTGGTGCGCCATTAGTATCTGGTGTTCTAATGGCGCACCAAGTAGTGCGCCATTAGTATAGCCTACAGTGCGCCATTAGAATGCCTCCCAGAGGGCCATATGTACACATGTGCTTTGGCTTACTAATGGCGCACCAGTGGGTGATGCGCCATTAGTGTGATTATAACAGTGCGCCATTAGTGTCTTGTGTGGTGCGCCATTAGTATTAATATTAGGGTTTTTTATTTTTATTTTTATTTTTTCATAGGTTACAAGATATATTATTTGACAGAATATAGACAGCACCACACAGCAACAGCAGATTCATCGAATACAATAGAAGGTAAGTCTCCGAATACAATTCATCATATTAGTCTCCGAATACAAAA
>NW_021222910.1:0-2165 GCF_002162155.2 Triticum dicoccoides
AATTTAGTCCGCTATTTTTCTATTTTCGACGGTTGGAGACGGGTCGTCAAGCCGCATCTGCCCAATTCTAGCCTGTGCACCCACCTGGCCAACCAATTTAGACTGTCATGCATGTCTTATAGCGTGCTCACATTCGGAGCGCACTTTCAGTGCACGGCGGCATTGGCGCACTTAATCCACGTCGTCAGATGCATGCGTCGTGATGGGCCAAAGGAACTACAGCCTGTAATATAAATCAATACGTGGAACATATACTACTTCCTTGCGGTAGCTATTGACTTCGGTTACGGTCCAGTATATCGAGTGCTACTTCACAGAATACTATAGCACATGTTCTAGAAATCTTTCTGCTTCGGCGATTTCAGAACAGGTCCACTTTGCATGACCATGGGGGGGTACGCACACAAAGTTGTGCCCGAGCATGTGGAGTGCAACAAGTTGTCTGTAGGGCCAGCCATAATGACGAGCCAACATTAGCCAGTCAGGACGTGATAGTTGACCACCCAGGCTAAAGCTCCCAAGTCTTCTCTCATCGTTCCAGATCTGCGATTTTGCATCCTTGCGCTATGGAGTTCGTCGACATGGATGGGCAACTAAGGTTGATTTTGGTTGTAATCTTAAGCAAATTTGGTTCCTCCACTTAGTTCTAACTGTTATTATTTTCCATACCTTTAGATCTACCAACAGTTTGATTCCTGATTTCTCCGGGGCAGTGTCAAGAGATCGTGCTGTTCTTCCGTCTCAATCGAACTGTTCTTCAGGGTCATCTAGGGTTGGCGAGCTTGTCCGAGAAGAGGGAGGGGTCCTGCAAAAGAATGTTTTCCCTACTGATCCGGCAACTAACGGGCAAGATCTTCAGGAGAGATCGATCGACCGGGGACCGGTTGATTCTGTTTTTGGTGCCCAAAGTATACAAGCTGGTTCCTGGGAGCCGCTTGCAAATGATGCTTGTGGAGAGGCAACGTCAAAGTGGAAACGAAGGTTAGCTTGATAACTCTGCTTTAATTTATTTACAAAAATTGCGTTGCATTATATCGGTATGATGTGCTACATATTAACAAATACGACATGGAAGTTTCACTAATATTAATTGACATCGCCAAATTTTCCTATGATAAATTTATTCGGAAATAACATTTCCTTCGGCCTATTAAAAAATAATGTTCGTGGTTTCACAGCATGAAAAATGCATGATTAAACAACTTTCCAAATGCTTCAAATGGTTTAGAAAATGCACTAGTTTATATTTGTCGGCAAATGTAGTTTGCAGGAAAACTTAACTAGTTGTATTTTAAAAAATATTTGAATTAGTGAAACCACGTTCGACGTGCGTGTATATTTTGTACATGCATGCAAATTGCTGGGCCATGGCCATTGTGGGCCAACTCTACACTGCATAAGGGCTAAGGGACATGGGCCCTGTGTTATGGGAGGCTAAATGAATGGGTTACATGGCAGCATTGTGGGAACTTAGATAAAAACGGCCCATTTGTTAGGTCATATGCCAGAATTGTGAAAAAGGCCCGTTTCGATTTTTTATATTCGTTTACGTTACACTGGTTTGTGTTTTGAGTGAACTAATTATCAACAATAAATATTCAGGGTTAGATTATCTGACGGAGACAACGAGAGAGAATGGAGCGCAGACAGAAAGAGTGCACTGGAGCTGACAATCCACGGATTTGCATAAAAGAAAGGAAGGCGTTGTCATAAACCCTAAGATTGGGTTATCATTCGATTCATTGAACGAGGCATTCGAATTTTATAATTTATATTCGTGGGAGATTGGTTTTGGGATACGTTTTGCTAGAAGCCGTCTAAATGTGAAACGCGCGAAATGCATGCAGTAGCTCGTATGCGGTTGTGCGGTAAGAAATGCGGCTTCGCTGTTTTATATATATTATTATTATGTGACGGCCAAAAAGAATATGCACCACGTTTTAATGTAGGGCGTACCAACAAAAGAGAATAGTAGATCAACCAGGTGTGGTTGCGATGCAAAGATTCGTCTCCTGCGTTCTGCTGACAATGGATGGTATATCAGTGAGCACCACAGCGAGCATAACCACCCAGTCTATTACATGCGGGGAGAAGCTGCATTGAAAGTCGCACAGGTACATTGATATACACACTAGAGACTTGGTGAAGCAGTTACGAGAAAACAA
>NW_021222911.1:0-1041 GCF_002162155.2 Triticum dicoccoides
ATCGCTCCAAAACCCCAAATCAATGAGTAATATCCCATGAAACGGGCCAGAATCGGCCAAAATGGCGAGTGTTGATGAACGACACCTAATCACACCTTGGGCTTCGGCAACCATAAAAAACGCTCTGGGACCCCAAATTGGTGAGTAGTAGTCCACGAAACGGGCCAGAATCGGCCAAAACAGCAAGTGTTAATGACCTGCACGTAAGGGCACCTCGGGGTTCAGTAACCATGGAAATTGCTCCTTACCCCAAAACGGTGAGTAATAGTCTATGAAACGGGTCAGAATCATCAAAGAGGTGAGTGCTGATGAACGATACATAAGCGCACCTTGGGGTTCAGCAACCATAAAAGTCGCTCTGGGATCCCAAAACGGTGAGTAATAGTCCACGAAATGGGCCAGAATCGGCCAAAATGGCGAGTGTTAATGTCATGCACGTAAGCGCACCATGGGGTCCATAAACCAAGAAAATCGCTTCGGGACCCCAAAACGGTCAGTCATAGTCCACGAAACGGGCCAGAATCGGCCAAACCTGCGAGTGTTGATGACCGATAGGTAAATGCACACCGAGGTTCATCCATCGTGGAAATCGCTCCAAGACCTCAAAATGGTGAATAATAGTCCACGAAATGCGCCAAAGTTGGCCAAAACTGCAAGTGTTGGTGACCTGCACGTAAACGCACCTCCAGGATCATTAATCGTGGAAATCGCTCCAGGACCTCAAAAAGGTGAGCAATAGCCCATGAGACGGGTCGAATCAGCCAAAACGGCGAGTGTCGATGACCTGCACGTAATAGGACCTTGTAGTTCAACTAGCAAGGAAATCGCACAGGGACCCCAAAATGGTGAGTAATAGCCCATGAAACGGGCCAGAATCGGGCAAAACGGAGAGTGTTGATGAATGACACGTAAGCGCATCTTGGGGTTCAGCAACCATTAAAATCGCTTCGGGACCCCAAAATGGTGATTAATAGTCCACGAAACGGGCCAGAATCAGCGAAAATTGTGAGTGTTAATGACCTACACGTAAGCGCACATTAG
>NW_021222912.1:0-1441 GCF_002162155.2 Triticum dicoccoides
AGGATGAAACTTTTTCACATAAGCATCACAACCCCAAACTTTAAGAAATGACAACTTGGATTTCTTGCTAAACCACAGTTCATATGGTGTCGTCTGAACGGATTTAGATGGTGCCCTTTTAACGTGAATGTAGTTGTCTCTAATGCATAACCCCAAAACAACAATGGTAAATCAATAAGTGACATCATAGATCGCACCATATCCAATAAAGTGCGGTTACGATGTTCGGACACACCATAACGTTGTGGTGTTCCAGGTGGCGTGAGCTGTGAAACTATTCCACATTGTTTTAGTTGAAGACCAAACTCGTAACTCAAATATTCATCTCCACGATCAGATCGCAGAAACTTTATTTTCTTGCTACGGTGATTTTCCACTTCACTCTAAAATTCTTTGAACCTTTCAACTATTTCAGACTTATGTTTCATCAAGTAGATATACCCATATCTGCTTAAATCATCTATGAGGGTTAGAAAATAACGATACTCGCCACGAGCCTTAATACTCATTGGTCTGCATACATCAGTATGTATTATTTCCAACAAGTTTGTTGCTTGTTCCATTGTTCCGAAGAACGGAGTTTTAGTCATCTTGCCCAAAAGGCACGGTTCGCAAGCATCAAATGATTCATAACCAAGTGATTCCGAAAATCCATCTTTATGGAGTTTCTTCATGCGCTTTACACCGATATGACCCAAACGGCAGTGCCACAAATAAGTTGCACTATCATTATTAACTTTGCATCTTTTGGCATCAATATTATGAATATGTGTATCACTACGATCGAGATCCAACAAACTATTTTCATTGGGTGTATGACCATTTGAAGGTTTTATTCATTTAAACAGAACAACAATTATTCTCTGACTTTAAATGAATAATCGTATCGCAATAAACATGATCAAATCATATTCATGCTCAACGCAAACGCCAAATAACATTTATTTAGGTTTAACACTAATCCCGAAAGTATAGGGAGTGTGCGATGATGATCATATCAATCTTGGAACTACTTCCAACACTCATCGTCACTTCCCCTTCAACTAGTCTATGTTTATTCTGTAACTCCTGTTTCGAGTTACTAATCTTAGCAACTGAACAAGTATCAAATACTCAGGGGCTACTATAAACACTAGTAAAGCACACATCAAACACCTGTATATCAAATATACCCTTGTTCACTTTGCCATCCTTCTTATCCACCAAATATTTAGGGCATTTCCGCTTCCAGTGACCATTTCGTTTGCAGTGTAAGCACTCAGTTTCAGGCTTTGGTTCAGCTTTGGGCTTCTTCGTGGGAGTGACAACTTGCTTGTCAATCTACTTGAAGTTCCCCTTTCTTTCCCTTTGCCCTTTTCTTGAAACTAGTGATCTTGTCAACCATCAACACTTGATGCTCTTTCTAGATTTCTACCTTTGTCGATTTCAACATCACGAAGAG